>NC_081552.1:89275154-89407930 GCF_963082655.1 Stomoxys calcitrans | reverse complement strand
CGTTTTAAAAACGGATCGAATTCATTGCGTTTAAGGTGCATATCACAAGCGTTGATTCGGTTTGTTAAATGAATTTCTTTCAATACATGTGGTACCCAAATATCAAGCTTTTTCACCAGTCCAAGACTTTTTATGTGATAATGAACGGTTGATTTTGGTATATTTAACTTCTCTCCTATCTCACGCTCAGTTACATGACGATCCAATTCGATTAATGCTTTGATTTGGTCATCATCAACTTCATTTGGCCGTCCTGAACGTAGGTCATCTTTAAGTGAAAAATCTCCAGAACGGAATTTGCGAAACCAATTTTGACACTGTCTTCCTTTTAAGGCTTTATCACAATACACATCTCGTAACTTTTTAGCAACCTGTTCCGCGTTTTATCCTTTACGGAAATAAAAAAGTAAAATATGACGAAAATGCTCCCTTGTGGGCTCCATATTAAAATTGACACCAAACAAACAAATGTAAACAAAATTTCGCGCACTTTTTTCTAAAGCAAGCTAAAAGTAACAGCTGATAACTGACAGAAGAAAGAATGCAATTACAGAGTCACAAGCCGTTGAAAAAATTTGTCGACACCGACTATATGAAAAATCCGCAATTACTTTTTGAGCAACCCAATACTTTCATTAACCTTTCATTTGTAACCCATATTGCCCCAATCGGTAAACATTTAATTTTTGGGCAGTTTTTGAGGGTGGGGCGGGCCCCCGACACCTGGGGTTAAATTGCTATATCAAGTTCGTATTCTTAAATATCTTTCATTTGATACCCAATCGGTAAACATTTCCGTTTGGGTAAGTTTTATAAATGGGCGTCCCCCATCTCCGAGATCGTGTTTTTGTATGATGAAATGGGTTACCCTATATCCATGGGGGGCCTTCCTCTAACATCTAAATAATTTAATGAAAACCGGTCCAGCCGTTTTTAAGTTTCTGCATAATATACAAAAAACATATATAAACGTGTTAAGTTCGGCCTACCGAACTTTCGATACCCCCCACTAAGGACATAATAATCATCATATTTTATTATATCTCTACTATTACATTCATCGTTATAAAGGGTGATTTTTTTGAGGTTAGGATTTTCATGCATTAGTATTTGACAGATCACGTGGGATTTCAGACATGGTGTCAAAGAGAAAGATGCTCAGTATGCTTTGACATTTCATCGTGAATAGACTTACTAACGAGCAACGCTTGCAAATCATTGAATTTTATTACCAAAATCAGTGTTCGGTTCGAAATGTGTTCATTCATGTGTTCAGCGATGAGGCTCATTTCTGGTTGAATGGCTACGTAAATAAGCAAAATTGCCGCATTTGAAGTGAAGAGCAACCAGAAGCCGTTCAAGAACTGCCCATGCATCCCGAAAAATGCACTGTTTGGTGTGGTTTGTACGCTGGTGGAATCACTGGACCGTATTTTTTCAAAGATGCTGTTGGACGCAACGTTACGGTGAATGAACACATTTCGAGACCGAACACTGATTTTGGTAATAAAATTCAATGATTTGCAAGCGTTGCTCGTTAGTAAGTCTATTCATGATGAAATGTCAAAGCATACTGAGCATCTTTCTCTTTGACACCATGTCTGAAATCCCACGTGATCTGTCAAATACTAATGCATGAAAATCCTAACCTCAAAAAATCACCCTTTATCTAAATGGGGACTGGTCTCGATCATATTTTATTCAAGTTCCAAAATTAGAAGATCGGTCTATATGACAGCTATATCTTTATAGTCTGATCTGATTTATATTTAGGTCGGATGTCGAAAGGCTTAAAACAACTCACCATGTCAAATTTTAACGAAATCGGGTAATAACTAAAGCTTTTATGGGCTTCAGACCCTTAAACGGCAGATCGGTGTATACGGCAATTATATCTAAATATAGTCGGATCTGAACCAAACTTAGGTCGGATGATGAAAAGCTTAAGACAACTTACTGTTTCAAATTTCAGCGAAATCGGGTAATAAATGCAGGATTTATTGGCTCCAGACCCTTTATCGGCAGATCGGTCTACATGACAGCTATATCTAAATATCTTCCGATCTAAACCAAATTTAGATTTCGGGAGGCTTAAAGCAACTCACTATTTAAAATTTCAGTGAAATCGGGTAATAAATGATGGTTTTATGGGCTCCAGAACCTTTACCGGCAAATCTGTCTATATGGCAGCTTTATCTAAATATTTTCGATCTGAAACATATTTAGGTCGGATATCGGCAGGATTAAAGCAACTCGCAATTTAAAATTTCAGCGAAATGGGGTAATAAATAAAGCTTTTATAGGCTTAAGGCCATTTATCGGCAAATCGGTATATATGGCAACTATATCCAAATATGGTCAGATTTGGCCCGTTCAAGGACTTAATATTATATATACCAAATATCAGCTCAATATCTCAATTTTTGAAGGCTTACAAAAGACGGACGTACAGACGGACATACACATGTACATCCTTAAATCGTCTTAGAATTTTACGACGATATGAAATATATGTACTTTGTAGGGTCGAAAATGGATATTTCGATGTGTTGCAAACGGAATGACTAAATGAATATACCCCTTATCCAATGGCGGTGGGTATGAAAAACAAACAATGCGCAACACTTTAATTTTCATATAACAGACTAACTGGCCTATATTCGACATGGACTATCCTCCCTACCCGAATTTTCAGAAACGCCTGATCTCGGTGATGGGTGGTTCGATTTAAGTGTGTGCGATTTTTTGTGTGATCTGTTAAAGCAACCTAAAATAATAAAATTTGCTGCAGCAGCAACATGAGGCTCAAATGAAAAGTCTTTGGGAGTAAAAGACCTTTCATTTGGTCTTTGGGTTTGGTGGCCCCATACACACTTTTTCTTTGGGAAAAGTGTGTATGGGGCCACCCCACCCCCCATAACATCACTCATATAGGACGTTTTTGCCATTCTAATATGGGGCTGTAATAAGAAGTATTTTAGAGTAGAAGACGAATCTGATATATATTTTCTGGGCCAAGTCACTGAACGGACATCCCATCCCCCAAAACACCCCCGAAACCGGTCATGTTAGCCGACTATAGAAATATGGGGCTCAAATGAAAGGAATTTGGGAGTAGACCAAGAATCTGATATCAACATTCGGGACCAACTGCCTAGGGGGCGTCCCACCCCCATATCGACGCCAAAATAGGATGTATTTGCTCACCATGACAATTTTGGGTCTTAAAGTGAGTGGATCTCGATATCGATAGTTTTTGGGGCCCATACCCTAAACCGGACATATTTGCTGACTTTTGCAATAAGGGGTTTAAATGAAAGGTATTTGAGATTAGAAAACGAATTTGATATTCAATTTTGAGGCCAATGGCAATATGGGGTTTAAAAAAATGATATATGAGAGTAGAGTACGATACTGATACATTTTCAGGACCAAGAGTTTGGGGGACCACCCCACTTCCCAAAACACCCCTAAATCAGGCATATTTACCAACCACGTCAATGTGCAAATGAAAGGTATTGGAGATCTACCTCTTTCCTAAAACACCCCACAAACAACAATTATGTACTGACCATCGTAATATAGGGCTCAAGTAAAGGTATTTGGGAGTAGAATACGAATCTGATATCCAAATGTGGGGCCATGTATTTGGGGCATCGCCCCTTTCCCAAAACACACCCCAAAGAGTAAAAATTTTGGGGCCAAATGTTTGAGGACACCTCATCCCATAAACTCACCTTAAACCAATAGCAATGTAGGGTTTAAATAAATGGTATTTGGAGAAGAACACGATGGTGATATTCTTTTCTGGGCCAAGAGTCTAAGGGACCACTTTACCCCCGGACATCATGAGAGTATCGAGCTAAAATAAAGACTTTTAATAATGGAGTATATCTAACACTCAAACGATAATGACCCTAAGCCCTGCGAGTGAATTCATAGACCAGTGAAGATCATAATGGACCCAATAAAGACATTTAAATTGTTATGCTTTTACGATATACGTATATTATTTTCGTAGCATGATATTTCACTAAAAGCTCTTTAATTGTCGAAAATAAATATTCAAAGGATAATTTTGTTCAATATAAAGTAAAAGAAGGCGCAGCGGAGAGGGCCCGGTTCAGCTAGTATTTTTTTTTTTAATTTGTATTTAACTCTCGAGTACCTTTCATTAGAATACCATAGCGTCCCGTTTGGTATATATATATTTGGAGAATAATTTTGGCGTAGGGCGACCCCCGGGAGTTGACCCCACTGTTTATATAACTTTCGTATTTTACGCTCAAATACCTTTCGTTTAAGTCCCATATTGTCCTGTTCGGTGTACATGTCCATTTTGGGCATTATTTTGGGGTGGGGTGACCCCTTGGAATTTGTATATAAGTTTCGTATTTCGTATACTTGGCACAGTTGTTGGATATCATAACAAAACATGTCGTGCAAAATTTCATCTCAATCGGATAAGAATTGCGCACTCTAGAAGCTCAAGATGTCAAGACCCAAGATGGGTTTATATGACAGCTGTATCAGGTAATGACCCGATTTGAACCATACTTGGCACAGTTATTGGATATCATAGCAGAACACGTCGTGCGAAATTTCATCCCAATCGGGTAAGAATTGCGCACTCCAGAGGCTCAAGAAGTCAAGACCCAAGATCGGTTTATATGGCAGCTATATCAAAACATAGACCGATATGGCCCATTTACAATACCATCCGACCTACACTAATAAGAAGTATTTCTGCAAAATTTCAAGCGGCTAGCTTTACTCCCTTGGAAGTTAGCGTGCTTTCGACAGACAGACGGACGGACATGGCTAGATCGACATAAAATGTCGCGACGATCAAGAATATATATACTTTATGGGGTCTCAGAGGAATATTTCGAGTAGTTATAAACATAATGACTAAATTAGTATACCCCACATCCTATGGTGGAGGGTACAAAAATTGAAAGGATTTTGTGTTAAGGGTTTTAAAATAAGCAAAAGCGCTTTAAGTTCGGTCGAACCGAAACTTGAAAACCCGCCACCATGGATCGCATGTGACAAGTTCTTTGAACGACTTTTTCAAATCTATAATAACTATATCAATTTACAGACAGACATGCATATGTCATGTTTGTTAATGTCATAGAAAAATACCACTTCCAAAATACCAGGCAAATCGAGCAATAATTGCGCCCTCTAGAGGCTCAAGAAGTCAAATCGGGTGATCGGATTATATGGCATCTATATGAGGTTTTGAACAGATTTAGACCATATTTGGCACAATTGTTGGAAGTCGTACCAAAATACCACGTATAAAGATTTGGTAGTTGCTGATTCCAGTGGCTCAAGAAATCAAATCTAAAGATCGTTTTATACGGCTGCTATATTTGGTTATCAACCGATTTGACCCATACTTGGCACATTTGTGGGAAGTCAAAACAAATCGCAACGTTGTAAAGGGTGATTTTTTTGAGGTTAGGATTTTCATGCATTCATGGATTTCATGCATTCATGGATTTCAGACATGGTGTCAAAGAGAAAGATGCTCAGTATGCTTTGACATTTCATCATGAATAGACTTACTAACGAGCAACGCTTGCAAATCATTGAATTTTATTACCAAAATCAGTGTTCGGTTCGAAATGTGTTCAAATTTTGACAAATTTTGTTCAGCGATGAGGCTCATTTCTGGTTGAATGGCTACGTAAATAAGCAAAATTGCCGCATTTGGAGTGAAGAGCAACCAGAAGCCGTTCAAGAACTGCCCATGCATCCCGAAAAATGCACTGTTTGGTGTGGTTTGTACGCTGGTGGAATCATTGGACCGTATTTTTTCAAAGATGCTGTTGGACGCAACGTTACGGTGAATGAACACATTTCGAACCGAACACTGATTTTGGTAATAAAATTCAATGATTTGCAAGCGTTGCTCGTTAGTAAGTCTATTCATGATGAAATGTCAAAGCATACTGAGCATCTTTCTCTTTGACACCATGTCTGAAATCCCACGTGATCTGTCAAATACTAATGCATGAAAATCCTAACCTCAAAAAAATCACCCTTTACAAATTCAACGCTCTAGAAGCTTAAAATATCAAATCGGGAGATCGATTTATATGCAATTATATCAAAGCATGGATCG
The DNA here is from genome assembly GCF_963082655.1 of Stomoxys calcitrans. NCBI lineage: Eukaryota > Metazoa > Arthropoda > Insecta > Diptera > Muscidae > Stomoxys > Stomoxys calcitrans. The sequence continues at coordinate 89,401,794 of NC_081552.1, read as the reverse complement.
ATATGGCCCATTTGCAATCCCTACAGACCTTCACAATTAAGAAGTATTTGTGCTAAATTTCAAGCGCTTAGCGTTATTCCTTCTAAAGTTAACATGCTTTCGACAGACCCACGAACGGATCGCTAGATCGACTTAAAATTTTATGACGATCAATAATATATATACATTATGGGATCTTAGATGAATATTTCGACGTGCTAAAAGCGGAATGATAAAATAAGAGTACTTCCATCCTATGGTGGGGATATATTAGGACAGAGTACCAGTAGATATGAAACAACTAGTACTAGTACCATAAGAAGCAATCAATTTTAAGAATGTTTGACGCTGATGAAACATGAATAGAAATGATTTTTTCCGGGTAAATACCCAACGCTCAGGTATTTTTACCTTTTTTTGGGTATTTATAATTGTGCAGATATCATGGGTATAATGAAATATTCCAAAAATCTTTTGAAGATTTCTTATTCTTTGTAAATAAACCAGACCTTCTGATCTCATAAAGTTGGCTTTTAGTTATATACTGACTGATCTCCAAACTTAAATTCTTGAGGCAATAAGTAATTTTTCATCCAATTTCGGTGAAATTTGTCACACTGAGTTCTGGTAGACCCCTAATCATTTCTGTGCAGTGTGGCTCAGATCGGACTATATTTGGATATAGCAGCCCTATAGACCGACAGTCCTATTTCCCGATATAGGGTATTGAGGCCATAAAAGATCCATTTATTACCCGAATTCGATGAAATTTGGCACAGTGCGTTCTGGTAGACCCGTCCAGATCGGGCCATACGGCAGCTATATCCAATGTATCCCGATGTAGAATATTGAGCCCATAAAAAGAGAATTTTTCATCCGATTTGGATGAAATTTAAAACAGTGCGATTTCATAGCCCTTTACACTTGTTTGTTGAATATCGTCAAAATCGGACCATATTTGGATATAGCTGCCTTATATACCGATCTTCCAATATAGAGTACTAGTTAGATAGGGCCCGCTCTGCTGCGCCTTCTTTCACTCTCTTATTTTATTTGAGTGCTATAAAGTCACGTTAGGAAATAAGTCCTCTTTGGGGGTGGTGGTACGGCCTTTCAGATATTTCGCGACAATGTGGATATTTTATTGGTTCTCTTCTCCCAAATACCTTTCATTGAAGCCTTTCATTGAAGCCTTATATTGCTAAGGTCAGTAAATATACCCGGTATGGGGGTGTTTTTTTGGGGTCAGGCGGATCCCCATATACCCAATTCGTGCTCTTGTTTCAAATACCTTTCATTTGAGTCCCATATTGTCATTATTGGATTATATTCCATTTGGCTAGCTTTGGAGGTGGGTCGGCCCCCTAGATATCCCACCCTAAAAAAGGATAAAAATTTCTGTATTTAAGTTTGTATAATCAAACTAAATTTCGCTTAAATCGCCCCACCCACCTCCGAGATCTGGCGTTATTGAAAATAGGGTAACATCCATTAATGTTTGGATGTTAGATCTACTTCATTCTCTTGGCCACCCACATACATAGCCCAGAAAAAATATTACCATCGTGACGACCCCCAAACATTTGGCCTCAAAATTGGATATTAAATTCGTAGTAGATAATCATAACTAGTTTGAAGGAAGTTTAGAGGCGGACATCGTGCTAGAGCACGATTTTGTTTAGGCGCCATAATGTCAAGCATTTTGAAGGTGGCCATCAAGATATTCAGGGCTGCGGGTCTCGTTCAGGTCCACACAAATTAAATTTTCTTTTGTTTTCGTTATCTACATTCAAAATCATATTTCAAAGCGATCACTTGGGATACCAAATTCTTAAAGATCCGCGGGCCTACATGTGTCCATTCCAATTTGAGGATAAACATTATACTCTACTACCAAAAACCTTTTATTTCTGTCCAATTCTATCCTGATCAGCCTTGATATATTAGTTTTAATTCCTTGTTTTTTGGGTAGATAGGGGGAGGGGGATTGCCCTCTAACACGTCCTTTTATTTGGGTACAATATATTCTCGACCATCCTACATGACAGTTTGGCGTGGTATTTATTGGGAGGAGAGGGTCGGTCCCCCCGACGCTAAAAGCCAAACGACAATTTATTTGATTCTTTTATTGCCTAGTTACTTGAATCGTTACACCAACATTTGATTCGAAACATACTGTCAATAGACCTTTCCTTAAATCGACATATTATCCCGATCGAACTACACGTCCTATTGAAGGGTATTTAGTGGGAGGGCCAGTCGCAGACTCTGTCCTAAATGTGTATATCAGATTTGTAGTCAACTCCCAAAGACCTTTCATTTGATACCCATTTTGTGGCGTTCGACATTTATGCCTGTTTTGGGGTTGGGGAGGCCCCGTAAATACCTTGGACCAAATTCTTATAACGGATGTGAACTCAGCTTCCAAATATCTTTCGTTTGGTACTCATACTATCGCAATCGGTAAATATGTCCTGTTGTGGTTTTGTGGGGTAGGTAGGCGCCTCAGACACCAAGAAATAAATGTTTAAATCAGCATTGGACTTTATCTTTAAATAGCTTTCGTTTGATATCCAAATTGTTCTAATCGGTAAATTTGTCCTGCTGGGGGATTGTGGGGAGGGCCCTCAGCACCATTCAATAAATTTTTGTTTCAGATTTGTAGTCTACTGTTAAATATCTTTCATTTGATACCCATATTGTCCAAATCGGTACACATATCCGTTATGGTGGATTTTGAGATGGGGCGTCCCCCAGGTTATTTGACCCAAAAATTGTATGCCAATTTCGTGTTTTTTGGGGTACCATAAGGTGGCATACTAAATTTTGCTTCAATCGGTGCACCCATCTCCGAAATCAGGCGTTTTTGAAAATTAGAGTAAGGAGGTGGGTCCGCCCCCCTTAGAATATTAACAAATTTGGTACCTTATTTTCACCGCGTGCTCAAACTTTACTATCTGTGAAAATTTTATGAAAATCGGTTCAGCCGTTTTTGAGCCTATACGGAACAGACAACAAACTAACAAAGAAACAAACACACAAATAAATAAACAAACAAACAAACGAAACGCAACAATTTAATTTTTATTGTACATATATCATAGATACCAGTATAATTTATGTATGTTTGTAATACTTAAAATTAATTGTAATATATGTCAATCTTAGCATTTTGAGTGGAATACCACGAAATTTAGATCCACATGTGTTGTCTTCCATCCTCAGCGCCCAAGTCGATATTATCTATATATGGATAATAAAATATTAAAATAAGAATATACAATATTTATAATATGTACATGTTTACTTTCTACAATGTTCTCCAATTCGTTGAGTTTGGCATTTTGTATTCTACAATATATGTTTACATACGGCATTTTTCTGCATTACACTATTTCAGCGGAAAATGTTTCACAATAAAGGTTGTTTAAATTTTAATTATAACAAAAATAAGTAAAAGCGTGCTAAGTTCGGCCAAGCCGCTAGAAGGCGCAAGTCTCATCCAATTTGGCTGAAATTTTGATTGAAGTGTTTTGTTATGACTTCCAACAACTGTGCTAAGTATGGCGCAAATCATTACATAACCTGATATAGCTGCCATATAAACCGATCTCCTGAATTGCTTCGTGTTTGCCACTTTGTGTATGTATGTGATACAAACTAAACATTTATTGACTCATTCGCACTTCTTTTCGCATTACATATGTGTAAAAGGGAACACAATTAAATTTTGGTCAATACACAATTTAAACTATTAAATAAAAATTTAATTCGTACAATTAAAAATATGTTCATAGTATGCTTCGTTTATCGAATCAAATATGAAAGAAACTAGACGTGTATTTGGCTTATTCGTACTTCTTCGCATTGCATATGTGTGAAAGAGGACGAAACAGAGCGCAGAAATATTGGGTTGCTCAAAAAGTAATTGCGGATTTTTCATATAGTCGGCGTTGACAAATTTTTCCAACGGCTTGTGACTCTGTAATTGCATTCTTTCTTCTGTCAGTTATCAGCTGTTACTTTTAGCTTGCTTTAGAAAAAAGTGCGCGACATTTTGTTTACATTTGTTTGTTTGGCGTCAATTTTAATATGGAGCCCATATTTTACCTTATTATTTCCGTAAAGGAAAAAACGCGGAGCAGGTTGCTAAAAAGTTACGAGATGTGTATGGTGATAAAGCCTTAAAAGGAAGACAGTGTCAAAATTGGTTTCGCCAATTCCGTTCTTGAGATTTTTCACTTAAAGATGAGCCACGTTCAGGTCGGCCAAATGAAGTTGATGATGACCAAATCAAAGCATTAATCGAATTGGATCGTCATGTAACTGAGCGTGAGATAGGAGAGAAGTTAAATATACCAAAATCAATCGTTCATTATCACATAAAAAGTCTTGGACTGGTGAAAAACCTTGATATTTGGGTACCACATGTATTGAAAGAAATTCATTTAACAAACCGAATCAACGCTTGTGATATGCACTTTAAACGCAATGAATTCGATCCGTTTTTAAAACGAATCATAACTGGAGATGAAAAATGGATTGTTTACAACAACGTTAGTCGAAAACGATCATGGTCCAAGCATGGTGAACCAGCTCAAATCACTTCAAAGGCTGATATCCACCAAAAGAAGGTTATGCTGTCTGTTTGGTGGGATTGGAAGGGTGTGGTATATTTTGAGTTGCTTCCAAGGAACCAAACGATTAATTCGGATGTTTACTGTCAACAATTGGACAAATTGAATACAGCCATCAAGGAGAAGCGACCAGAATTGGTCAATCGTCAAGGTGTCATATTCCACCAGGACAACGCTAGACCGCACACATCTTTGGTCACTCGCCAAAAACTGAGTGAGCTTGGCTGGGAACTTTTGATGCATCCACCATATAGCCCTGACCTTGCACCATCAGACTACCATTTATTTCGATCTTTGCAGAACTCCTTAAATGGTAAAACTTTCGGCAATGATGAGGCTATAAAATCGCACTTGGTTCAATTTTTTGCAGATAAAGGCCAGAAGTTCTATGGGCGTGGAATACTAAATTTGCCAGGAAGATGGCAAAAGGTTATCGAACAAAATGGCAATTATATATTTGATTAAAGTTCATTCTAAGTTTTATTAAAAATGCATTTACTTTCTTTTAAAAAATCCGCAATTACTTTTTAGGCAGCCCAATATGATTTTGGAAATTTTAAATTTTAATCAACAAATGGAATTATCCGAAGGAATAAAAGAAATATTTTGCCATATTTATTGTTTGGACATCTCTCGAACATCTTACAGACTGCACTGAAAAATGTTTATCCTAATTTTAAAGATTCGAGCCAAAGATGCAATTGCAACTTAATTTTAAATTTTGGTTCTTAGGTTCTTTGGCTCGTTTTCATTGCTAAAATCTTACAAATAAGAAAAAAATCTTAAATTGTGGGTCAACTTTTTTTCAGTGTAGGGTAGTAGTTTTTATGTTGTTCTCCTTACTTGGCTTATTTCGTTGATTGTTATGTGCGAATGTGTGGACAGCAACTAAAAGTCTGCGAAGAGCTGTTGTTGTTGTTGTTGTTTTGGCCAATCATTGTGAGTACCATCTTCATTTTGGTCAATTGTTGGCCACTCAACCAAAATAGACGCATTTTTCGTTGTTCTCTGTCCGAATAAATTGAATGATTACCTAAATACAATCAAGCCAGTTCTTTTATACTCCCTTCATTTTGCACACTATATTCAATAGAATGTTTTTAATATTTTTGTTGTTGCTTTGATTAAGCATAATATTTGTAAAAAGGACGCTCATAGGGACTAAAATCAAAACAAATAAACAAACAATTTCTTTTAAAAAATCCGCAATTACCTTTTGGGCAACCCAATAGATACTCACAATTTGTATTATTAAATAAAAATTTAATTCGTACAATTAAAAATATGTTCACCGAATGTCTTCTTTATCAATCACTTGACATAATATAAACAAAATCGGATTTCAATGTCAAAAATAATTAAAGCAATTAACAAATTGTTTGAAAAGTTTTTTAAAAGTCAATACTGGTCGGTCACATTTGAGTCTATATATTTTCTGTGCAGAGTTATTTTTTCCACGTGTGGATAAAGTTATCTTGTTTGAGTGACCTCTACAAATATCGTAGATGTACAAGGAACAGAAGAAGGAAGATGCATTCTAGTTCCTACCGTTGAACCATCCAGATCGCTTTAAAAAGCCCAACTCCATTTGACTGCTAGTGTGGGACACGCACATAGAAGGTGTTCTATAGTCTCTTCTTCAATGTCCTCACAGCTTCTGCAAAAGTCGTTGCTGGCAACCTTCAGTCTGCCAGCATGTTTTCCGATTAGACAGTGACCTGTCATGACGGACACAATGACTGAGACGTCTGTTCTAACCAGTGATAGCAAAGCGGTAGACCTCTTTAAGTCTAGATTAGGGCACATTGTTTTGGAATGCTCACAGCATCCTCTTGATGACAATCTATAATTCGTTGTCCTTCGGGCCTGATTCTGAAAACTTAGCATATATGTCACTAGAGGCATAACCACAGATTACAGTATCCATGGAAAGTGTAAGGTAATTCCTAGTCTCGCAAGCTCATCCGTTTTACAATTCCTGTCTATCTCTGTGGCCCGGCACCGAGAACTGGTAAATTTTGAACTGTTCAACCATTTCGTTACGACATTCGAGGACGGTTTTTGTATTCTAATAGCCGCCTGGCTGTCTGAGAAGATATTTATGCCAATCGTCGTTATGACATTATATCTTAGCCATTCCCCCACTTCCTTAATTTCAATGATCTTCGCCTGATACGCATTGCAGTGCTCCGGTAACCTTTTCGATATGACCAGTTCCAAATTTTTAGAGTACACCCCAAAGCCCACCTGGTCGTCTAGTTTGGAACCATCCGTATAGAAGTCTATGCAACTTCTATTACCAGTGATATCTTATTTCAAATCGATTTTATGAAAAAGCGGCTCAGGTAGGGTGTAATCCGCACTGCCTGGAACATTGGACATTGTACCGAGGACAACATAGTGTCCGTAGCCGCCACATGACCAAGGAGAAAGCTCCCTTAGCCTCACGGCAGTGGTCGCTGCAATTTGTCTAGCCACAATGTCCAGAGGCATTATATGTAGCATTAAATTCAGTGCATCAGATGGTGTCGTCCTCAGTGCGGCTGTGATGCACGAGCAAGCCATCCTTTGGAATCGGTTGAGTATTGAGCAGTAAGTGGACTTTTGAAGCGCCTTCCATCAGACCACAACACCATATAGCATTATAGGTCTGACAACTGTGTTTACGTCAAAAAAAAAAAACGTAAATAGCTTCCGAACTGGGGTTATAAAATCCACACTTTTCGTTTATAAATACAATTGTGTAATTCCGCCATTTAGTTGTAAGAAAGTATCTGATTACTTTCTTGCTTCTCCTTTTACTTAGCTGCCGCACAAAAACAGCCATATTGTAATTGCAATTTCCGCAAAAACCTTCTGTTCCCTTGTACCTCTTCGATAGTCCACATCAAACTGGTAAGATAAAATCCAAAAGAAAATAAAACAAGTAAAAAGGCGTTTAGTTCGGCCCGGCCGAACATTGGATACCCACCACCTCGGGTATCTATGTAAAGCACTTTTCATCAAAATCCAGTGAAATTTGCATACCTTTTGTCCCATAGCAGTTATATCGAAATATGATCCGATTTGAACCAAATACTAATAAGTACAAGTCAATGCTTAATTATGTATAACAAAATATTGGTCTTATTAGTAGCTACATATATCTAAAAATAAACTGATCTGAACCATATACAACATGGATGTCGAAAAGCTTAACATAAGTCAATGTGTCAAATTTCAGTTAAATCGGATTATAAATGCGTCTTTTTTGGGACGAAGACTTAAAATCGGGATATTGGTCTGTATGGCAGCTAAATCCAAATATTGATCGATCTGAGTGAAATTGCAAAAGGATGTCGAAGGGCCCAACACAACTCACTGTCCCAAATTGCGGCGACATTGGACAATAAATGCGCTTTTTCTGGCCCCAAAACCTAAAACCGATAGATCGGTCTATATGGCAACTATATCCAAATCTTGACCGATCTGTGCCATAATGTAGAATTATGTCAAAGGATTTAACTTTACTCAATGTCCCAAATTCCGGCGACATCGGACAATAAATGCGCCTTGTATGGGCCCAAGACCCTCAATCGGAGGATCGGTCTATATGACAGCTATATGCAAATCTGGACCGATCTGAGCCAAATTGACGCAGGATGTCGAATGGCCAAATATAACTCACGTCCCAAATTTCAGCAAAATCGGATAATAAATGCGCCTTTTATGGACAAAACCCCTTAAATCGAGAGATCGGTCTATATGTTATCCAAATCCAGCTATTTATATCCAAATTTCGACCGATCTGGGCCAAATTGACGAAGGATGTCCAGGAGACTAACATAACTCACTGTCCCAAATTTCAACAACATCGGATGATAAATGTGGTTTTTATGGGCCTACGACCCTAAATCGGAGGATCGGTCTATATGGCAGCTATATCCAAATCTGGACCGATCTAGACCAAATGTATATTTCGGTGTGTTGCAAACGGAATGACAAAATGAATATACCCCCATCCTTCGGTGGTGGGTATAAAAATCCAAGAATTGATTCCTGTACTTAATTCTAATTCATTTGTATTTTATTTTCTTGGTTTTCGTTTTGATACCTTTGAGTTAGAAACCAATTGAATTGTGAATTCTATTAGTTTGTTTCGGCTCAAGAGAGGTTCATTTCATGCAGATATTTTGTGCTCCAGCTTACTCCTGAGCTACCTTCCTATTCAGCGATTTGCCCTGAACATTTGGTCCAATTCGAGCCAGGGCTGGATAATCAGCCCCCTCTTTGATATTTCAACTCCCACGTATTCCTACGTGTTTTAAGGTACGTACAACACGCACTTGACTACTTAATTTTGGCATCGTGCATGACAAGTGTGTGGTCTTGTTTCGTGTTTTTATGGTTGTACATAGAAAAATTTAAAAATCTTTAAGAAAGTTAAGAAAATTCGATGACACTAAGATTATTAAAAATCACATTTGTCCGGATTATTTTACATCACAAATCATCTATAAAATTAAATACAGAGGAACCTTGGCTGTAAAATTCGTCTTTGACGGAACAAAAAAGAGGAAATTACAAACTATATTTGCTGTGGAAGTGGACTATTCAACAAAGTGCCCATAACGAATTCCATCGAACAAAGAAGAAAATTCAAAGCAAAGCTGTCCATATTTAGGATTTCCTACATCATCGAGGATACTTAACTAAAGAGTGGAAAATCGTGAGTTGCTTAAAAACAAGTGTAAGGCTTTTGAGAATATACATTGCTTTATACGAAATTGAAAAATTGATTACCTTATTTGTTTATTAAAAAAAAAGAAGAAAGGTCCAAAGAGAAAGTTTGATATAATTCTGTGAAATTTTTTTGATACTTTGTGAGATGTACTTAGTAGGAAGAAGGCCTTAATTTAATTTACAATATATTCTGTGTTGGGAAACCAGGTTTGGAATATTTTGTGAATTCGTGCGACATATACTATTGATCTGCATGAAAGCAACGTGGTTTAATTTATCCGCACTTTGGAGATTTTTTTCTTACATATATATATATCATGTGTGTACATATGTATGTATATCAATTTTAAAATTATTCTATTTTTCCGTATCACTCAAACATCTCCTCCTCTTATTGTGATCAGTTAATGCGCATGTCCGCTCCTTGAGATCGATTCCATTAATTTCATCAAAGCATACACTCTTTAACTCAAACTAGTTTTGAGCGGAGATCGAACGTACGTGTGTGTCGGGGCGCAGTGGGGGGATTTGTCAACATTCATTACTCTCCTACCTTCGTTTTGTTTTCTTTATACCCTCCACCATAGGATGGGGGTATACTAATTTCGCCATTCTGTTTGTAACTACTCGAAATATTCGTCTGAGACCCCATAAAGTATATATATTCTTGATCGTCGCGACATTTTATATCGATCTAGCACTGTCCGTCTGTCAGTCGAAAGCATAACCTGGTATAGCTGCCATATAAACCGATCTTGGGTCTTGACTTATTGAGCCTCTACAGAGCGCAATTCGATTTGAATGAAATTTTGCACGACGTGTTTTGTTATGATATCCAACAACTGTGCTACGTATGATTCAATTTGGTTCATAACCTGATATAGCTGCCATATAAACCGATCTGGGATCTTGAAGTCTTGAGCCTCTGAAGGTCGCAATTATTATCCGATTGGCCTGGAATTTTGTACAGCGGATCCTCTCATGACCATCAACATACCTGTTTATTATGGTCTGAATCGGTCTATAGCCCGATACAGCTCCCATAAAAATCGATCTCTCTATTTTACTTCTTGAGCCTCTAGAGGGCTCAATTCTTATTCGAATTGGCTGACATTTTACACAGGTCTCCAACATATAATTTAATTGTGGTCTAAACCGGATCATATCTTGATATCGCTCTAATAGCAGAGCAAATCTTTTCTTATATAAATTTTTTGCCTAAGAAGAGATGTCGGGAAAAGAACTCGACAAATGCGCTCCATGGTGGAGGGTATATAAGATTCGGCCCGGCCGAACTTGACACGCTTTTACTTGTTTTGCGTTCATCTATTATCATTGTTTTCAATTACTCCGTGAGTGATAGTGTATCGAGAAGAGCGAAGGATACAAACTTCCAACGCTTCCAGTTTCTTCCACTTTTTTGAAGTTCATTGACCTCTTTGAACTTGCAGTGCAAATCATATGTTGGTGAAGTTCCAGTCGTATGTGCACTTGTAGCATACGTACATATATATTTACGACGAACTTTTTACTTCTATTTGTGCTTTTATCACACACTTTCGTGCGAGATACTTTTAAAGAGTTACCAAGTTTCATATTAATTTTTTTTTTTGGGATAATTGCCTTCAGGATATTTCCATATAAGATATATGCGATTGGCGGAGATATAATAATCATCATACATATGCATAGGATTTGTCCTCTTTCCTATCAAATCTACTTTCGCATTGGTAGACATCTCTGATTACCCGGCAGAGTTGAACTGTTTTTCTTTTCTCAAATTGTAACATTTTCTGATTACATTTTTGTTTTAAAGCCATAAGTCTATTAGTTTACCAAATTATCCTGGAGTTGTACGAATATATAAATATCGGTGTGTTTTTCGGACCATTTTATGGTGGTTTCCAAGTTTTGCCTAACACATTTGCATTTGCATTTTTTGATACGTATATGCCGACAATTATAGACCTTCACTTTATTTGAGAAACGTCAAGGGATCATTTTTCATCGGATTAAAGATTTTGTTCATTCGTCTTGCCGACGACTTGGTCGAGTTCGAGGCTGCATTAAATGCAAATGCACTTCCTTCCACCTAAATTAGCCTTCTTGAAACCTATAGGGAGGAGGCTAAATCCATCTGGACTCGCCTGAAACTGACGTATGAGAAATGCTTTATCGAAATGTCCACCGAGAAGTCAGATGACAGCGTGGGAGTTCAGGAGATTGAGTCAATCAAGGAAAAGTACAGACATTCTTATTGTGCGTACTGTCGGTGTGTGTCCAAACTGGCCGAAACTATTCAGTCAGTCTCCTCTCAGTCTTCGTCTCTAAGTCCAAACTCAAATCAGAGTTTCAATTTGCCTCCTATAGAATTGAATGTTTTCCTCGGTGATTTTAAGTCTTGGCCGACTTTCGGAGACATATTCACTGCTGTTTGCGTTGGGAATTCCAAGTTAAGTCCGGTGGAGAAATTGTTCCATTTGTCCCAGAAGACTATAGGGGAAGCACATGAGATTGTACCTAGGAGCCCACTTACCAATGAGGGTTTCCATACCGCTTGGGCTAATTTATGCGCTCGTTACGATAACAAGCGTGTTTTGATCAATGACCAATTGAGGACATTGTTCAGCCAAACGCCCATAAATTCCGAGGCGGCGACATCTCTAAAGAAGTTACAGAGAGATATCAACTCCTGTATTTCCGCTTTGAAACTGCACCAAGTCGATGTGGAGAGTTGGAATCCCATTTTTGTATTTCTGTGCTCAAATTGTCTGCCCGACTCCACTCTGACTCTTTGGGAGCAGACATTGGGTGATAAAACCAGCATTCCGAGGTGGTCCGATTTAAATGATTTCCTCCCAAATCGACATAGAACTCTGGAATCGGTGTCCGAAATCCGAAGTTCTAAAGACCAGACATCCACCAGTTCATCTCCAATGGCTAAGAACCAGAACAACTTTAAGTCAAATTCTGGTAAAGTACGAGCCTTTCAGGCGCAAGTCAACCAGGCCACCTGCAAACTTTGTCCAAAAGAGGTTCATGTGATTAGAAAATGCCCGAAATTTCTGGACATGAATTACAGCCAAAGGTTGGGGGAAATTAAAAAGCATAGATTGTGTTTGAATTGTTTTTCGGGTGGTCATACTGCCAAGGATTGCAAAAGTAAGCAATCCTGCTACAAATGCGGAAAAAGGCATAACACTCTACTCCATAAGGAATCAGAACAACAGAAAGGTTCTGGTTCATCCACCGCGAATACACAGCAGTCACCAACAGGAGATGTACTTCCTTCTACTTTTGTTCCACAGCCTTCTACATCCTACATACAGTCCACTAGTTCTTCAGGCAACATAGTACAGACATGTTTTACCTCCAATTCGAAAGGCGTTTTACTGGGGGCGGCTTTAGTGAAAATTCTGCATTCTGGTTTGGCATATAGAGCTCGTGCCCTTCTTGATTCTGGATCGGAAGGCACATTCATTTCCGAGAGACTCTCTAGTTTACTTAAACTTCCGGTAAAACGCGCCTCTGCCGTTGTTTCCGGGTTAAACAATTCCATTTCTGCGTCAGTTCAAAAGGAATGTCGGTTTGTAATGGGTTCGGATATAAATAGATCTGAACTTTGAGCTGGTGGTAACGGCTCTAGTAGTTCCACATCTTTCCAACAACCTTCCATCTAGAACAATTGATGTTAAATCTCTGTCCGATCTACCACCCCTTCGACTGGCTGATTCGAGATTTTATGAAAGTGCTAAAGTTGACATTCTACTGGGCGCGGATGTTTTCCCTTCGATAATGTTATCCAGAAACCGGAATGATATTTGTGGTTCTCTGATGGCACAAGAGATCGTCTTGGGATAGATTCTTACCGGCCCCATTTCCCCTAAAACTCTTTCATCCTATTCGACACGAGTATCCTTTTATTGTGAAATCTCACTAGATAAGGAAATTTCACGCTTTTGGGAGGTGGAGAATATTCCACAGAAACGTTTCCCACCCCAAGCTGATAAGTTTTGCGAAGAGTTGTATCGGAAGACAACTACTAGGAATGACGAAGGGAGAGGGAGGTCTTTCCAAATGGTCTCATGTTGATTCTGGAAACAATCCTGCAGATATGGCGAGCCGGGGTACTTCTCCAACTGATTTAATAAGGAAAAAACTTTGGTGGCACGGACCTCAATGGTTATCAGAATCATCGAATTATTGGCCTAAAAGTTCGGATAAATAAGGATACCGATCTGGAGAAAAAGCCAGTAAAGGTTCTGTTCACATATTTTTAAGATTTCGACAATATTCTTGACCGATTCTCTTCGTTCTCAAAAGCACTTCGAGTTGTCGCCTACGTATATCGTTTTTATTTCAATACACATCCAAAATTTCGTCCCAACTACCATCGATCCTACAAATTGTTACAAGCTCCGAAATCCTATTTGTCCGAAAACAACTCGTTTCCATATGCCAAAGTGCATATTATCCTAACGAGTACAAGGTGCTTAGTTCCAAAAAGCCCCTTCCATCAACGAGCCCACTTTTATCGCTAAACCCATTTATTGATGCCGAAGGAGTTATGAGTGTATGCGGCAGATTGGAACTATCTCCAATGTTATCTTTTAACGAGAGACATCCAATTTTACTTCCCTACAACTGTCAGTACTCCCGACTGCTAATCCTATTCATTCATAGGATCACCCTACATAATGGTAATCAACTTGTGCTCCGTCTTGTACGTACTCAGTACTGGATTCCTAAGGTTCAAAATCTTATAGAGACCATTATTCACCGGTGCAAGATTTGTATTATTTACAAGAAAAAATGCCAACAACAAATAATAGCTGCGTTGCCTCCTGAACGCTGTGAAATTTCTCGTCCATTTGCCCATACTGGTCTTGATGAAGAGCTTCGACATGAAGAGCTATGGCGGGAGATGCTGTCGTATATCCAAAGTCTACGTTTGTATATTCGTCTGCTTTTCAACTAAGGCGATACATCTAGAGACGACATCAGATTTGTCCACGTCCTCTTACCTCGCAGCCTTCAGTCGGTTTATTTCCCGACGGGAAATAACTGCATTTATATTCCGATAATGGAACAACGTTTGTTGGAGCATCCAAAATAATGGCAAGGGAATTTATCCAAGCATCACATAAGACAATAACAACAAACTATTCACATCAAAATTTGACTTGGCACTTTATTCCCCCCGGAGCCCCCCACATGGGGGGACTATGGGAAGCTGGGATCAAAAGCTTCAAGCAGCATTTTAAGAAGACGCTAGGCCTCCAAAAATTTACATTCGAAGAATTCCAGACATTGCTTTCCAAAATAAAAGCATGCCTTAACTCTAGGCCGATCTCTCCAAGTTCTCAAAATCCAACAGATTTAGCAGCATTAATGCCTGGACATTTCTTAATCGGATCCCCAATATTGGCTCCGTTGGAACCTGATATCAGTCAGACACCCATTTCAATCCAGAACCGTTGGCAAAGGCTCAAGACAATCCATCAAATATTCTGTTTGAGATGTAACAAGTAAGAAGGCGTTAAGTTCGACCGGGCCGAACTTTAGATACCCACCTCCTCGGATATATATGCGAACCACCTTTCCCCAAAATCCGGTGCAAAATTCATACCTTAGCAGCTATGTTCCGATTTGGAACAGATACTAATAAGTAAAAGTTATTGTTCAATTGTATATAACAAAATATTGGTCTTTTTAGTAGTTATATCTAAAACTAAACCGATCTGAACTGTATACCACACGGATGTCGAAAAGCATAACATAAGCCAGTGTGTCAAATTTCAGTGCAAACGGATTAAAAATGCGCCTTTTATGGGGCCAAGACTTTAAATCGAGAGATCGGTTTATAAGGCAGCTATATGCAAATCTTGATCGATCTAGACCAACTTGCAGAAATATGTGGAGGGGCTTAACTTAGCTCTTTGTCCCAAATTTCGGCAACATCGGACAATAAATGCACTTTTTATGGCCCCAAAACCTAAAACCGAGAGATCGGTCTATATGGCAACTATATCCAAATCTAAACCGATCTGAGCCAAATTGACGGAGGATGTTGAAAGGCCTAATACAATTCACTGTCCCAAATTTTCTCAAAATCGGATAATAAATGTGGCTTTTATGGGCCTAAGACCCTAAATTGCAGAATCGGTCTATATGGCAGCTATATCCAAACCAGAACCTACCTGAGCCATATTGACGGACGATGTCGAAGGGCCTAACACATCTCACTGTCCCAAATTTCAGCAAAATCGGATAATAAATAAAGCTTTTATGGGTCTATGACCCTAAATCGGAGGATCGGTCTATATGGCAGCTATATCCAAATCTAAACTGATCTGGGCCAAATTGACGGAGGATGTCGAAGGGCCTAACACAACTCACTGTCCCGAATTTCAGCAAAATCGGATAATAAATGTAGCTTTTATGGGTCTATGACCCTAAATCGGAGGATCGGTCTATATCCCAGCTATATCAAAATCTAAACCGATCTGAGCCTTATTGACGGAAAATTTCGAAGGATCTGAGACAACTCACTATCCCGAATTTCAGCAAAATCAGATAATAAATGTGGCTTTTATGGGCCTAAGACCCTAAATTGGAGGATCGGTCTATATGGCAGCTATATCCAAATCTAAACCGATCTGGGCCAAATTGACGGAGGATGTCGAAGGGCCTAGCACAACTCACTGTCTCGAATTTCAGCAAAATCGGATAATAAATGTGGCCTTTATTGGCCTAAGACCCTAAATCGGCGGATCGGTCTATATCAAGATATAGTCCGATATAGCCCATCTTCGAACTTACCGATACTAACCGATAATGAGTGGGGCTTTTATGGGCCTAAGACCCTTAATCGGAGGATCGGTCTATATCCCAGCTATTTCAAAATCTAAACCGGTCTGAGCCTTATTGACGGATGTAGCTTTTATGGGCCTATGACCCTAAATCGGAGGATCGGTCTATATAGCAGCTATATCCAAATCTAAACCGATCTGGGCCAAATTGACGGAGGATGTCGAAGGGCCTAATACAACTCACTGTCCCAAATTTCAGCAAAATCGGATAATAAATGTGGCCTTTATTGGCCTAAGACCCTAAATCGGCGGATCGG
Organism: Stomoxys calcitrans; assembly: GCF_963082655.1. Lineage (NCBI taxonomy): Eukaryota > Metazoa > Arthropoda > Insecta > Diptera > Muscidae > Stomoxys > Stomoxys calcitrans. The sequence goes on along the minus strand of NC_081552.1, from coordinate 89,385,327 downwards.
TCTATATCAAGATATAGTCCGATATAGCCCATCTTCGAACTTAACCTGCTTATGGATAAAAAAAGAACCTGTGCAAAATTTCAGCTCAATATCTCTATTTTTGAAGACTGTAGCGTGATTTCAACAGACAGACGGACGGACATGTCTAGATCGTCTTAGACTTTTACGCTGATCAAGAATATATATGCTTTATAGGGTCGGAAATGGATATATCGATGTGTTGCAAACGGAATGACAAAATGAATATACCCCCATCCGTCGGTGGTGGGTATAAAAACGAGTACCTGAATGAGTTGCAATACGCCATAAATGGAAGAAACCTGAAGAAGATCTAAAGGATGAAATGCTCGTTGTGATCAAGGACGAAAACCTCTCTCCTAATAGTTGGCGATTGGGCAGAACCACCAAAGTCTATCACGGTGGTGATAAACGCGTTAGAGTTGCTGATGTACTTACCCAAAGGGGTACAATAACAGGGCCTATCACGAAGCTAATCGTAATTTCAAATGAAAATTCCTAAAATACCTTTTCACCTAATTTCGCATCCTTTCTAATATCCATTCTTTTGATCCATATTTTGTATTAATCCCTATCAAATCCGAAATTCTAATAACTTTTCTCTTACAGCACTATGAGCTCCATCGAAAAGGCCAAGCAAACAAAATTTGTTTGCAGATTATGCCGAAAACCGCATGGGCTTAGAAGCTGCCAGCGATTTCGAAATATGAACATTTATGAAAGACTGATAATCGTAAAGAAATACGGATACTGTCAAAATTGCCTCGCCCACTCCGATTCTCAAGGATCCTGCTTCACCAGGACCGGCTGTACACATTGCCAGGCAAAGCACCACACCCTTCTCCATGTAAATCCTCGTCTTTTGTCTTCAACTGCCAAGAAGGGGCAAAGTAAATTACATAAACAATCATCTGTTGGGAATCAACAAAAAAGGGACATGTCTTCCGGAACAACTGGCGTAAACAATGAACAGGCTCGCCCCACATCGAAGGATAATCCAGCTTCAACGTCACTTTGTGCTATTCTCCATCAAAATGCTTCAACTTTGCTTCCTACAGCACTTGTTAAAATTCAGACTAAGGAAGGGAAGCGCTTGGCTCGATGCTTGTTGGACTCGGCATCCCGCCTGAGTTGGATATCAAAATCATTTGTGGACAAATTAAATCTTACCACACTAGAATTGGATGGTAAAATTATATGCCCGGTTGTGCTGTGGTCATGTGTCGACTCAAGTTACAAAATTAAAGCTACTTTGAAAGTTAACAACCGTATCAGTAGAACAACTTCAAAAAAATCACTTCCTGAATCTATTAAATCACACTTCCAGAACTTCATTCTTGCGGACAGCAAATGCTATATATCCTCCTCTATAGACTTTGTAGTAGGAGTCGATATCTATTCCCGTATCATAGTCGATGGCATTTTTATGAAAGCCGGACTCCCTACGGCTCAAAACACAACATTTGGAATCATTTTGTATGGCACTTTTACAACTTAATTTTTAATACGAATTTTCAACTCCGAATTAAATTGAATTATATAGAAACTTTTAAAGAACTTACACTAACCGAAATGAATTGAAATGAAATATTGTGAATTCTTGTTATTAAACTAGTTATTTTTGAAATTTGTTTGTTTTATATAAACTACACATTTTCAATATGGATTTCTTTGTGCTATTGCAATGATACTGCAAGGCGGGCAGAATGTTTACGTCAAAAAAAAACCTAAATAGTTTCCGAACTGGGGTTATAAAATCCCCACTTTTCGTTTATAAATACAATTGTGTAATTCCGCCATTTAGTTGTAAGAAAGTACCTGATTACTTTCTTGCTTCTCCTTTTACTAAGCTGCCGCACAAAAACAGCCATATTGGAATTGCGATTTCCGCAAAAACCTTCTGTTCCCTTGTACCTCTTCGATAGTCCACATCAAACTGGTAATATCTAATCCAAAAGAAAATAAAAAAATCCAAGAATTGGTTCCTATACTTAATTCTAATTCATTTGTGTTTTATTATCTTGGTTTTCGTTTTGATACCTTTGAGTTACAAACCAATTGAATTGTGAATTCTATTGGTTTGTTTCTGCTCAAGAGAGGTTCGTTTCATGCAGATATTTTGTGCTCCAGCTTACTCCTGAGCTACCTTCCTATTCAGCGATTTGCCCTGAACAAACTGCAGTATATAGCCAATGCATGACACGCGGTTTAAACCTCCAAATTTTGCCTATGGCTCTCTTGCAAGTGTATAGGGCAAGAGTGGCCTTTCTTGCCCTTTCCAAAATGTTGGATTTGAAGTTCAATTTCCTGTCCAGCAAAGCACCCTGGTATTTTGCGCATTCTGTAAATGGAACATTCTACCCACCCAAGGCGACAGGTTCCACTGTAGACAACTTGTATCTCCTGCTGAAAAGAACTTCTTCTGTCTTGCACGGATTCATACCTAGACCATTTTCGGTAGCCCACTTTGCTGTTGCACGTAGAGCTTCCTGAATTATATCTCTTAGAGTGCTGGGAAACTTTCCCCTAACCGCAATTGCCACGTCATCAGCATACGCGACCACTTTTACGCCTTTTTCTTCCAGGACTATATTCCAAAATAGAGGAGACAATATACCTCCTTGAGGAGTTCCTCTGCTGACCCATCTTTTCAGATCCACTGATTCCAAACCTGCCGTAAGTTATTAATAAACTTTCTTATGGTAGAGTTGATGGCTAGAAACTCCAACTCCTTCATGATTGACGTCGGTTTTACATTATTGAAAGCACCTTCAATGTCAAGAAATGCTACCATTGTATATTCCTTGATAACGAGACAACCCTCTATGCAGCCGACTAGGTCGTGAAGGGCTGTTTCAGTGGATTTGCCTTTACTACATACATGCGGCCGCCGCGAGATGCGATCTCCAGGGATCTTTGCCCGAAGATATGTTTCATATCAACCTCTCAAGAGTGTTCAGCATAAAGAATGACAGACTAAGAGGACAAAAATCTTTCGCCTTCGTGTGGTAGGGTTTTCCTGCCTTCGGAATGTGTTTCTTCATTGTCCATACATTCTCTGTCTTCTGAATACACCCCACCGTAACAGTTCTTTAGTCTAGAGGACTCAGATGTATCCTCCACGGAGCTGCAGAATTCTACCCAGGATTTCTTCTGAGCCTTTCTCAGCTCGCCCTTATATTTTCTTACCTCAGCCTTATAGATGTCAAAACCGTGTGGTGCTCTTATGGTTTTTACTCTGTTGAAGAGTTTTCTGTAGTCCTTACTTAGACCAACCAGCTCTGGCACCATGGCGGTCGCTGTTTGTCCCTTGGCTTGGCACTAGGGCATGGTGACACAGCGAGTCATTCTAGGCCTTCGTGATCTGGTTGACCACTATGTCTATATCCTCCGTATTTTCCACTTCCTTTTCTGGGCTAGAAAATTATCCCAATCTGCCTTTTTTCTGTTTAGCCGAAGGACCACTACTTCAGTATTTTCTCCAAGGCTGAAACTAATATTACGATGATCAAAGAAGCTGTGGTCATCCAACACTTCCCAGTCGCATATTCTTCCACTTACAACTTCCGATACAAAGGTAATATCTAGTACCTCCTGCCTCTTCCTGGTAATAAAGGTCGGTTTACCCTTTATTACAAATCGCCAGATTGCAACTTATAACATATTCAATAAGCAGCTAAGCCCGTTCGTTGACATCCATTTGGGCTACTCTTTGCAAGAATACAGGCTCTATGTCTCTCATTCCCCGTACAGTTCAGAAGTTTAAATCCCGGAATTTTTAGTCCACAAATCACTCCTCCACACATCCATGATTCCTGGATAAGAACCATGTCAAATCCCCCTGCCATCAGGAGGACCTTTATGCTGCCGAAGCGACCTTACAATGGTGGAGACTTATCTGTAGAAACCGGACCATAATCAGGATTCAGAACTTCCACCACTGTTGGGTTAGCCTCGTCTTCTGACTCCACCAGGCGTTCATGCTCACAAGATTCGTTAGAACTTGTCATGATGAGCTTCTATACGCATCCAGGGGCTGGTGAGAATGCTGTGGAATCACTTCTCCTCAGGACAATGGGCGCTTGCGGTGTGGACGATTTTTCCTCAGGTGCTTCACTAACTGCTTCTGTCGAGAAGAATTTTCTGAGTTCCGTGTTTCCGGGCGCACACTTTGAGCCCAGTCCAACTTAATGACCCACCCACACAGGGCTTGTCGGGTCATGTGTCGATGCTGTCCCCTCCTGTCTCGATCCTGGCAGGGGTATTTTCAGTCTCCTGCAATCCGCCAGACTTCAGCGATGTGGTCGATAGTTCTTCGGGCAAGTGTTCAGCATCAACTGCTGAGTTGTCTCCTGATACCCGAACCCCACCGCTTCTATAGACTTTCAATTTAAATTTGTTGAATCCGTAAGATACAACCCATTCAGACTTGTTGAGGTCTGCTAAACAGCCGGGGTTGAGTACGAATACTGCATGTCTCCGGTCACCATCAGCCTCATCCAATCTACCAATCTTCCATTCGGTGGTTGAAAGATTGGGATTAGGGAGTCTCTCTCCCTAAGTCTTCCAAGTATCGATTCAGGATCTGGGGGAATCCTTGGTATCCAAGCGTGCGCCATGGGTCGAGAAGGAATATCTTCCTTCTTGACTAAATCTATTGCTGCACCTGGCCAGATCTCATCAATCTTTTTTAGCGCACAACGATACATTTCAATTGAGCGTTGATCCCCGAAAGTAATTAGTCTGTATCGACACCGTTACTAGCCTGCATCGTCACAAACTGGAGGAGACCCAGGAAACTGCGCAAAGACATTAGAGTATACTGATGACAGTCCATTGACTATCCCACTCCAATTATTCCTAGGTATGCAGCCCTGTTCTTCTCCTTTGTTGACAACTGCCATCACCAAGCTGTCCCTAGTGACATAAGCACATTTTCTTGGACCCATCTTACTGTTGTTTGCCCTAGTTCTTTTAGGCATGGGATGCCCTCCAGGTAACCGCAGCCTCTTAGCTGACTGCGTTGCAGTTTCCGAATCTAGACGTGTAGTCTTTGAGGTAACCTGTGCAGCAAATACCCGAGCCCAATTTAGGGAGTCTCTCTCTCTATTAGTGAGAGTCGTAGGATCATTCGCACCAAGCCTAACAATAACCTGAGAACGATGCATCTTCAATTATTCCAACCTCCTAAAGAGCGTGTTGGTTTGCCGGGAAACTCCGATGGCCTAGGCAAATTATAGGTATGCGAAGAAAGAATACTTTCGGCCTTGTCCTTTAGATTTAAACCAGGTGTCTTCGTCAAAAGCCCCTGCTGCCAGTCGTCCATCGGCTAGTTGGGCCGGGAACAGCCACTCCACCAGCCGAGGTTTGAGTAGCAGACAACAAGCTACGGCCTGATATTACCACCGCAGCTGTTGGGTCTCTGGAGTCCATTCTAAGTCTACTACCGAGCTCTAGATCTGCCGCTCCACTGGAAACAGACGGAAATCATTAACCGCCTAAAGAATACCTCTATCGCAGCTATATTTGAGTGACTTAAATCTTTCCTCCAAAAATTATGACCTATTACGAGTTACAGGAAAATTCTTGTGGAGTGAAATAACAATATGTCCGCTCCACTCAATGTTCAAGCTACTGTGCTAAGTATGGTTTAAACCGGTACATAACCTGATATAGCTGACATATAAACCGATCTGAGATCTTGACTTTTTGAGCTTGTAGAGGGCGCAATTATCTTCCGGCTTAGCTGAAATTTTGTGTTAAATATTTTGTTTTGTCTTGCAAAAACTGTGTCAAGTATGAGATTAATCGATTCATTTCTCACATATAAACCGATCTCCCGATCGATCTTCTTAATCCTCTAGAGGAATTCTTATCCGAATTGGCTGAAATGTTATGCTTCTATTATGGTCCTCAACATTAAGTTCTATTATGGTCCCAAATTATCGAAGGAGTATGGTCGGACAATAACTTGATATAGCTCCTATATCATAGAAGTTCTTATTGATTATCCTTTGTTTGCCTAAAGAGAGATACCGGGCAAAGAACTCGTAAAAACCGAGAGGAAGCAGAAAAATAAAAAAATATTATTTCAAACATTGACAAATGTCAAAAGAAAACTATTACGGAACTTGTTTATTGGAATTAACAGAAGTTCTAGTTCTGAATGTAACTGTTTACTCCAATGACAAACGCATGTAAAACTCACTTGTTGGTTACACTGAAAGTAATCAGAAGTAGAACAAGTTGTTATTACTTTGGAACTAGTGAATAAATAGGTTTGGAACTAGTGACCTGGACTACTGCGTTGTGGTATCACCACCAATATCTGTTTATATCAGCTTTGAGAAACCATAGGAAAACAGATATGATACTCTTTTTCTCTTTACTCACTCACACTTGGTCTCGATGAAAAAGCAACAACACCAACTTGTAACAGCAACTGAATTCTGAATATCTGTACTCACTGTTGAAAAACGACAAATTTGTACAATCAGTTGTATCTGTGCACGCCTTTAATCTAAACATGAAATGTGTTAACCGCTCCTAGCTTTACAGCTAAATTAAGCGTGCTTTCGACAAGCAAACGTGCGGACAGGCATCGCTAGATCTACCTAAAACATGATTACTATCAAGAATATCGTGTGTGTTCTGTTTTTCACCTCACTTTCACCATCTGAAACCTTCTCATTTTCCCGCTGCAAAAATTAGCTCTTCTGTGATAACGATTAAAAGCAATTTTTCGAATTCCCATTCGAAGAATGAAAACAAATTACTTTTCTGGAAAACAATATGACAATGAATATGACAAGTTAAAAATGGCCCTTGCATTTTAATTCAATTTAATTTATAAAAAAAATAAAGCGTGCTAAGTTCGTCCGGGCCGAATCTTATATACCCACCACCATGGATCGTATTTGTCGAGCTCTTTCCACAGTATCTCTTTTTAGGCAAACAAAGGATAAACGAAGAGAATTGCTATGTTATTGGAACAATATTAAGCTATGGTTCATTTTGGACTATACTTGAATTGAATATTGGAGACCATAGTGAAGTCATTGTGTAAAATTTCAGCCAAATCTAGTAAGAATTGCGCACTTTAGGGACTGAAGAAGTAAAATAGGTAGATCGATTTATAGGGGAGCTTTATTAGGCTATAAAACGATTCACACCATATTCGACACGTATGTTAAAGGTCATGAGAGAAGCCATTGTACAAAATTTCTGGCTCAAAAAGTCAAGACAGCAGATTGGTTTATATGGCAGCTATACCCGGATATGGAATGATTTGATCCATACCCAGCACATCAGGTGAAAGTCATAACAAAACACCTTATGTAATAATTGTGCCCTCTAGTTGCTCAAGAAGTCAAGACCCCAGATCGGTTTATATGGCAGCTATATCAAGTTATGTACCGATTTCTACTTTTCTTAGTACAGTTGTTGAAAGTCATTACAAAACACCTCATGCAAAATTTCAGGCAAATCGGGTAAGAATTGTGCCCTCTAGCGGCTCAAGAAGTCAAGATCCCAGATCGGTTTATATAGCAGCTATATCAAAACGTAGACCGATATAGCCTATTTACAATCCCAACCGACCTATACTAATAAAAAGTACTTGTGCAAAATTTCAAGCGGCTAGCTTTACTCCTTTGACAGTTTGAGTGCTTTCGACAGACAGACGGAAGGACGGACATGGCTAGATCGACTTAAAATGTCATGACGATCAAGAATATATATACTTTATGGGGTCTTAGACGAATATTTCGAGGAGTTACAAACAGAATGACGAAATTAATATACCCCAATTCTATGGTGGAGGATATAAAAATAAAGTTTTAACAATTCATTATTCGGTGGCATCTGCACTGCAATGACGTTCGTTTTATTGGCTGACATGAGGTAAAAACCATTTTGCACAGCACTATTGCCATACCTTATTTTGAATAAGTCAACCTATAAATATTCTTTTAAGGTTGAGTTTTTCTGAGTAAAAAGCCCTTTATTGATCTTTTATTTTTTTAATATTGGTGTTTTGTTTATTTCCAAGAATTGAATAAGCTATATGTTATAATCGGTTTGAAAATATTTAATTTGCTTTCTCAGAGCCCAGGAACACTACCGTCTCGAACTCACTGCATACTAGCTGTAAGGTTAATTTAACAGTGTGCCATGAGATTCTCTTAGGCAGGAAAAGGAAGATGACTTCTAGTTTCAACTTGCGAACGTTCACATTCGCCAAAACTGACAAGTTTTCAAAGAAATGGGAACCTAAAGAGGAACTCCTGCTGACTGCCAGTGCGGGACATACACACAGCAGATGTTCTATAGTGTCTTTTTCCTCGACGTCCTCATAGCTTGGGCAAATTCGCACCTGGCACCCTTCAGTCTGTCAGCAAGTTGTCCGATCAGACGGATTGAGACGTCGGTTCTAGCCAGCGACAGTAAAGCGGTAGAACTCTTCAGTCTGTACATGGCCACATAATTTTGGAATGCCAACAACCCCGCCTTTGTGACCATCTATTATCTGTTGCCCTTCGGGTCTGATCTTGAAGACTTAGCTTACATGTCGCTAAAGGCACACCCACAGACTCCAGTCCCCCTGAAATGTGTAAGGTAGTTCCTAATCTCGCATGCCCGTCCGCTCTACAATTCGCTGGGATATCTCTGTGGACTGCAACCAAGAACTGATGAATTTCAGCCATGTCGAGATCTGCGACAGTCAAGGGCTGTTTTTGAATTCAGAAATACGTTCTCCAGTGATTTAATTGCTGCATGGCCATCTGAGAAAATATTTATGCCAGTTGTCGTTATAATATTATATAAAGGGTGATTTTTTTGAGGTTAGGATTTTCATGCATTAGTATTTGACAGATCACGTGGGATTTCAGACATGGTGTCAAAGAGAAAGATGCTCAGTATGTTTTGATATTTCATCATGAATAGACTTACTAACGGGCAACGCTTGCAAATCATTGAATTTTATTACCAAAATCAGTGTTCGGTTCGAAATGTGTTCATTCATGTGTTCAGCGATGAGGCTCATTTCTGGTTGAATGGCTACGTAAATAAGCAAAATTGCCGCATTTGGAGTGAAGAGCAACCAGAAGCCGTTCAAGAACTGCCCATGCATCCCGAAAAATGCACTGTTTGGTGTGGTTTGTACGCTGGTGGAATCATTGGACCGTATTTTTTCAAAGATGCTGTTGGACGCAACGTTACGGCGAATGAACACATTTCGAACCGAACACTGATTTTGGTAATAAAATTCAATGATTTGCAAGCGTTGCTCGTTAGTAAGTCTATTCATGATGAAATGTCAAAGCATACTGAGCATCTTTCTCTTTGACACCATGTCTGAAATCCCACGTGATCTGTCAAATACTAATGCATGAAAATCCTAACCTCAAAAAAATCACCCTTTATAAGCCATTCCCCCACTTCTTTAATCGCGTGGATCACCGCTTCATACACCGTACAGTGGTCGGATAACCTTCTTGAAATGACCAGTGCTAGTTCTTCAGAGTACACCCCCACCTAGTCATCTAGTTTCGAACAATTCATATATAAGTCTATGTAGCTTCTATTACCTGGGGTATTGTAGTTCCAGTCGATTCTATCTGGAAAAGTGGTGCAGTACTTTTTATCAAAAAGCGAATCATCGGTCAATGTATTAAAAATAACAGTGTCCGTAGCCGCCGCACGACCAAACTAAAAGCTCCTCTAGCCTCACAGCAGCGGTCGCAGCAATTTGTCTAGCCACAATGACCAGAGGCAGTAGGTGTAACATTAAATTAAGTGCATCAGATGGTGTCGTCTGCAGTGCGGCTGTGATGCACAAACAAGGCATCCTTTGGATCTGGGTAAGTATTGAACTGTAGGTGGATTTTTGAAACGGCATCCATCGGATTACAACCCCATATAGCATCACAGGTCCGACAACTGCTGTATATACCCAGAGCATGACACGCAGTTTAAGACCCAAACTTTTGCCAATGGCTCTCTTGCATAAGGCAAGAGTTGCCTTTCTTGACCTTTCCAAATTGTTTGATTTAAAGTTCGATTTCCTGTCCAGCAATACTTCCAGTAAATGGGTGTTTTCAGCAAACATAACATTTTCTCCTTCCCAAGAGACAGGTGCCACTGTGGGTAGCTTGTATCTCCTGCTGAAAAGAACAACTATTAACTATGTCTGAAAAAGTTCAATCATATTTATACTTCCTATTCGTTCAATATATGTTTAGGGATTTTCCTATAATTTTAACATATAGTCGGGATAACCACAGAAAGTCAGGATAGTCCCGACCAATCCCGATTATCTGGCAAGCCTAGGCTACATTGAAGACAGGATCTATGTGCAATGAAAACAGATACATATATACTGAAGGGGTAACATGGGGAAAACGGTCTATCTGAATACCATATGGAAAGTTGAACCTATATGTCCCATACATCACACAGATCTGGGAACGGCTAATACAACTCATCATTCTAAACTTCGCACTCAAATAGCATTATTTGTAAAATCAGTAGTGTTTTTAGAGCAAACAGATAGGCAGACAGACGGATGACAGATGAATCTAACTCAATAACTCAGGCGACTCAACTGCTACTGAACTAGCATTAACTTGCAACGCACAGTGGGGCAGAATCGAAATTTGAGAACGGGTAGAGATAACTCTTATACGTTAGGTTAGATTTAAGTGGCAATCTGCCATTAGACTCACTTAGACGTTTTCGCCCATTGTGATACCACAGGAATAGAGGAAGGAAGATGCCTTCTAGTTCCTACCGTTGAACCATCCAGATCGCTTTAAAAACCCCAACTCCTTTTGACTGCTAGTGCGGGTCACTAACTCAATAAGCTCAATTACTTACGAATGTTCACATCCCCTAAATCAGAAAGGTTCTCAAAGAAATGAGAACCTGATGTAGAACTCCTTCTGACTGCTAGTGCAGGAAACACACACAGAAGGTGTTCTATAGTCTCTTCTTCTTCGATGTCCACACAGCTTCTGCAGTAGTCGTTGCTGGCACTATTCAGTCTGTCATGTTTTTCGATTAGACAGTGACCTGTCATGACGGACACAATGACTGAGACGTCTGATCTAGCCAATGACAGCAAAGCGGTAGACCTCTTCAAGTCTATATTAGGCCACATAATTTTGGAATGCTCACAGCCCCCTCTTTGTGGCCATCTATCATTCGTTGTTCTTCGGGACAGGTCCTAAAAACTTAGCTTATATGTAGCTAGAGGAATGTGTAAGGTAGTTCCTAGTCTCGTCCGCTTTACAATTCCCTGGGATATCTCTGTGGCTCGGCACCCAGAACGTGTCAATTTTGAACTGTTCAGCCATGTTAAGTATTGAGCATTAGGTGGACTTTTGAAGCGCCGTCCACGAGACCACAACACCATATAGCATTATAGGTCTGACAACTGCAGTATAAACCTCAATGCATGTCATGTGGTCTTAACCCCTACTTTTGCCAATGGCTCTCTTGCAGGTTTATATGGCAAGAGTTGCCTTTCATGCCCTTTCGAAAATGTTGGATTTGAAGTTCAGTTTCGTGTCCAGCAAAACACCCATTTATTGGGTTGCCTAAAAAGTAATTGCGGATTTTTTAAAAGAAAGTAAATGCATTTTTTATAAAACTTAGAATGAACTTTAATCAAATATATAATTTCCATTTTGTTCAATAACCTTTTGCCATCTTCCTGGCAAATTTAGTATTCCACGCTCATAGAACTTCTGGCCTTTATCTGCAAAAAACTGAACCAAGTGCGATTTTGTAGCCTCATCATTGCCGAATGTTTTACCATTTAAGGGGTTCTGCAAAGATCGAGTCTGATGATGCAAGGTCAGAGCTATATGGTGGATGCATCAAAAGTTACCAGCCAAGCTCACTCAGTTTTTTGCGACTGACCAAAGATGGGTGCGGTCTAGCGTTGTTCCGGTGGAATATGACACCTTTACGATTGACCAATTCTGGTCGCTTCTCCTTGATGGCTGTATTCAATTTGTCCAATTGTTGACAGTAAACATCCGAATTAATCGTTTGGTTCCTTGGAAGCAGCTCAAAATATACCACACCCTTCCAATCCCACCAAACAGACAGCATAACCTTCTTTTGGTGGATATCAGCCTTTGAAGTGGTTTGAGCTGGTTCACCATGCTTGGACCATGATCGTTTTCGACTAACGTTGTTGTAAACAATCCATTTTTCATCTCCAGTTATGATTCGTTTTAAAAACGGATCGAATTCATTGCGTTTAAAGTGCATATCACAAGCGTTGATTCGGTTTGTTAAATGAATTTCTTTCAATACATGTGGTACCCATATTAAAATTGACGCCAAACAAACAAATGTAAACAAAATTTCGCGCACTTTTTTTTCTAAAGCAAGCTAAAAGTAACAGCTGATAACTGACAGAAGAAAGAATGCAATTACAGAGTCACAAGCCGATGAAAAATTTGTCAACGCCGACTATATTACTACTATATTACCGACAATTACTTTTTGGGCAACCCAATATTTTGAGCTTTCTGTAAATGGAACATTCTCTTCACCCCAGGAGACAGGTTCCACTGTAGGCACCTTGTATCTCCTGCTGAAAAGTACTCTTATAAATGAAGATTTGGTAGCCCGATCAATTTTTCGAAATTCCACGGAGGACATCTCTGACGGCCGGATCACATTAAAATTAAAATTTTGCAGTTCATCTCGATACCACTTCAACTCTAACCATTCGAAAGTTATATCTACCCGTTTTTATTTAACAGATTTTTTATCATTTTTTTTTTCAATTCTATCCCATAGAGCCACTTGTGACCTTTGTGTTTGATTTCGGCTTGTAACCAGGGATCCTGACACACAGCTACTGCTCATCTGCCAACCCAATTCTACTTGACTTATAACCAGATCACAATAGACGCAGCAAGGAATTAATGATGAATACACAAAATCCTGTTACAACAACAGGTAACGCAAGCTAGTCTGCTCTACAATTTATGCATATCTCTGCATCCAGCTGATATAGCTGAATTTGTTCAGCCATTAAGTTGAGAAATATTCAATAGTCGGAATCGGTTTTTATACCCAGTACCGTAGGATTGGGGGAATATTCATTTAGTCACTCCGTTTGCAACACATCGAAATATCAATTTCCGACCCTACAGAGTATATATATTTCGGATCGTCGTAAAATTCTAAGACGATTTAACGATGTCCGTGTGTCTGTCCGTCCGTCATTTGTAATCACTGTACAGGTTTCAAAAATTGAGATATTGAGCTAAAATTTGGCACAGATACATCTTTTTGATGCACGCTGGTTAAGTTCTTGAACGGGGCAAATCGGACCATATTTGGATATGGCTACTATATAGACCGATTTTCCGTCTAATGAACATAAAAACTTAAATTTTCATCCGATTTTGCTGAAATCTTTAACAGTGAGTAGATTTAGGCTTCCCGACATCTGACACTGATTAGATCGGACTTTATTTAGATATCGCTGCCATGTAGACCGATCTGCCAATAAAGGATCTGAAGCCCATAAAAGCATTATTTCTTGTCCAATTTCGCTGAAATTTGAAACAGTGGGTTATTTTAAGCCGCCCGACATCTGAGCTAAGTATGGTTCAGATCGGACTGTATAGATATAGCTGCCATATAGACCGATCTCCCGATAAGGGGTCTGAAGCCCATTAAACCTTTATTTATTGCCCAATTTTGCTAAAATTTGAAACAGTGAGTTATTTTAAGCCTCTATGTTATATTAAGATATAGCTGCCATATAGACCGATCTCCCGATAAAGAGTCTAAAGCCAATAAAAGCTTTATTTTTTATCCGATTTCGCTGAAATTTGAAACAGAGGGTAGTTTTAGGCCTTCTAACATAGGACCCAAATATGGTTCTGATCGGAATATATTTAGTATAGCTGTCATATAGACCGATCTGCCGATAAAGGGTCTGAAGCCCATAAAAGCTTTATTTTTTTCCGATTTCGCTGAAATTTAAAATAGTGAGCAGTTTTACGTCTCCTAACATATGACCCAAATATTGTTCAGATCGGACTATATTTAGATATAGCTGCCATACAGACCGATATCCCGATAAAGGGTCTGAAACGAATAAAAGCTTTATTTTATATCTGATTTCGCTGAAATTAAAAACAGTAAGTTGTTTTAAGCCACCCGATATCCGATCCAAATATGATAAAGATCGTGCTGTATTTAGATATAGCTGTCATATAGACTGATCTGCCGATAAAAGGTCCGAAGCCCATAAAAGCTTTATTTATTACCCAATTTTGTTGAAATTTGAATTACAAAATTCAACAGTGACTTATATTTATTATTCCACTCAATATCCGTGTTGAATTTGGGTGCATAATGCCTTTTTACTTTATTATACCCTCCACCATAAGATGGGGGGTATACTAATTTCGTCATTCTGTTTGTAACTACTCGAAATATTCGTCTGAGACCCCATAAAGTATATATATTCTTGATCGTCGTGAAATTTTATGTCGATCTAGCCATGTCCGTCCGTCTGTCCGTCCGTCCGTCCGTCCGTCCGTCCGACTGTCTGTCGAAAGCACGCTAACTTCCGAAGGAGTAAAGCTAGCCGCTTGAAATTTTGCACAAATACTTCTTATTAGTGTAGGTCGGTTGGTATTGTAAATGGGCCATATCGGTCCATGTTTTGATATAGCTGCCATGTAAACCGATCTTGGGTCGTGACTTCTTGAGCCTCTAGATTGCGCAATTCTTATCGGATTGGAATGTAATTTTGCACGACGTGTTTTGTTATGATATCCAACAACTGTGCCAAGTATGGTTCAAATCGGTTCATAACCTGATATAGCTGCCATATAAACCGATCTTGGGTCTTGACTTCTTGAGCCTCTAGCGTGCGCAATTCTTATCCGATCAGAATGAAATTTTGCACTACATGTTTTGTTATGATATCCAACAACTGTGCCAAGTATGCTTCAAATCGGTCCATAACCTGATATAGCTGCCATATAAACCGATCTTGGGTCTTGACTTCTTGAGCCTCTAGAGTGCGCAATTCTTATCCGATTGAAATGAAATTTTGCACGACGTGTTTTGTTATGATATCCAACAACTGTGCCAAGTATGGTTCAAATCGGTCCATAACCTGATATAGCTGCCATATAAACCGATCTTGGGTCTTGACTTCTTGAGCCTCTAGAGGGCGCAATGCTTATCCGATTGGAATGGAATTTCTCACGACGTGTTTTGCTATGATACCCAACAACTGTGCTAAGTATGGTTTAAATCGGTCCATAACCTGATTTAGCTGCCATATAAACCGATCTTGGGTCTTGACTTCTTGAGCCTCTAGAGGGCACAATTCTTATCCGATTTAAATGTATTTTTGCACGAAGTATTTCGTTATGATATCCAACAACTGTGCCAAGTATTGTTTACATCGGTCCATAACCTGATATAGCTGTCATATAAACAGATCTGGGGATTTGACTTCTTGAGCTTCTAGAGGGCGCAATTCCTATCCGATTTGGCTGAAATTTTGCATGACGTATTTTATTTTTACTTTCAACAACTGTGTCAAATATGGCTCAAATCGATCCATAACTAGATATAGCTGCTATATAAACCGATCTTGACTTCTTGAGCCTCAAGAGGGCGTGATTATTATCCGATTTGGCTGAAATTTTGTTTAATGGCTCCTCCCACTACCTCCAACATACGTGTCGAATAGGGTCTGAAAGGTCTATAGCCTGATACAGCTCCCATATAAGCCGACCTCCCTATTTTACTTCTTGAACCCCTAAAAGGCAAAATTCTTATTCGATTTGGCCGAAATTTTACACATAGACTTCTACTGTGGTCTCTAACATTCAGTGCAATTAGCACAATTCTTTTCTTTTATCCTTTGTTTGTCTAAAAAAAAATAGCGGGAAAGAACTCGCAAATGCGATCCATGGTGGAGGGTATATAAGATTCGGCCCGGCCGAACTTAGCACGCTTTTACTTGTTAATTTTACAACCACTCCAGCGCTTCTTTGATTGCAAGGTTGTCACTACCGTGGTTGATTAACTTTTTTTTATATTTCTAGTTCTAACTCTGTACATTACAGACCTCTAAGATAGCTAAGAAACGCTCTTTTAACCCGACATACCCGATATCACTTTCTTTTGGGGACAGTAGCAATTGTTCATGGCTATACTCCAAAGTTGGGGAGACAAAACACATTCGTGGGTGTCCTTTAATAAGAAGTCTACGTAGACCTCAACACCCGGCGCAGAGTATTGCCAAATCAAACAAGTAAAAGCGTGCTAAGTTCGGCCGGGCCGAATCTTATATACCCTCCACCATGGATCGCATTTGTCGAGTTCTTTTCCCGGCATCTCTTCTTAGGCAAAAAAAGGATATAAGAAAAGATTTGCTCTGCTATTAGAGCGATATCAAGATATGGTCTGGTTTGAACCACAATTAAATTATATGTTTGAGACCTGTGTAAAATGTCAGCCAAATCGAATAAGATTTGCGCCCTTTGGGGGCTCAAGAAGTAAAATAGAGAGATCGATCTATATGGGAGCTGCATCGGGCTTTAGACCGATTCAGACCATAATAAACACGTATGTTGATGGTCATGAGAGAATCCGTCGTACAAAATTTCAAGCAAATTGGATACGAATTGCGACCTCTAGAGGCTCAAGAAGTCAAGATCCCAGATCGGTTTATATGGCAGCTATATCAGGTTATGAACCGATTTGAACCTTATTTGACACAGTTTATGGGGTCTCAGATTAATATTTGGAGTAGTTACAAACAGAATGACGAAATTAATAAACCCACCATCCTATGGTGAAGAGTATAAAAATCTTGGAACTTTTGAACGGATAGAGATATGTACACGAAACTTTAAATGTCACTGTTTAGGTGTTTTTCAATAAGTATGCACAATTTTGGTTCATGGTTCATGGCTGGTCCATGGACCTTAAAAGTTGGTCACCTCGAGAATGTCAAATTTTGGTCGTGCTTGCCAAAGAGTTATTTATGGACCGATCAGCTTAATTTTGTTTTTAATAGAGCTCATATAAATTACAAAAAAATACGGAAATGTCCAGTATATCTCTAACGTTTTATGAGTTATTGGACTTACAAAAATTTTTTTGAAAGTTTTCTTCAAGTTTGGTTGGTATTTCTGAAATTGTTAGGCTATTTGGAAACCGATTAAAAATTTTTAGACATCGTTAGAAAGGCTACAAAATTCTACGAGTACACAAAAAAATTTTGCAAATTGCAATTCATATCAAATTTATTCCCCTCAGTATCGAAAGTTTCCGAACAAAATCAAAATGTTGTATTTTTTGCAAAAAATTACCTCATTATATCCTTCATAATTTTTTTACCCGCCACCAAAGGATAGGGTATATTCATTTTGTCATTCCGTTTGCAACACATCGAAATATCCATTTCCGACCCTATAACGTATATATATTCCTGATCGTCGTAACAATCTAAGACGATTTAGACATGTCTGCCCGTCTGTCTTTTGAAATTAAGCTACAGTCTCTAAAAATAGAGATATTGAGCTGAAACTTTGCATAGATTCTTTTTGTTTTGTCCAAGGCAGGTTAATTTCGTCTATATCTCGATATTCGGACTGTATCCCGATATAGCTCCCATATAGACAGATCCGCCGATTTGAGGTCTAGACCCGTAAAAGCCGCATTTATTATCCGATTCTGCTGAAGTTTGGGACAGTGAGTTGTGTAAGGTTACTTAATGTTATTTTTCATTTTGGCCCAGATCGGTTCAGATTTGTATATAACTGCCATATAGGCCGATCTCTCGATTTAAGGTCTTGGGCCCATAAAAGGCGCATTTATTGTCCGATTTCACCGATATTTGGGACAGTGAGTTGTTTTAGGCTCATCGACATCATTTTGTAATTTGGCTCAGATCGGTTCTGATTTGGATGTAGCTATCATACAGACCGATCTCTCGATTAAAGTTTATGGACCCATAAAAGACGCACTTATTGTCCGATGGCGCCGAAATTTGGGACAGTGGGTTGTGCTAGGCCCCTGGACATCTTTATGGAATTTGATCCAGAATGGTCGATCTCTCGATTTAAGGTCTTGGACCCATAACTGACGCATTTTTTTCCTATTTTTTCAAAATTTGGGACTTAGGCCCTTCGAATTTGTCTCAGATCGGTTCAGGTTTGGATATAGCTACCATATAGACCGATCTCTTGATTTGAAGTCTTGGTCCCATAAGATGCACATTTATAGTCCGATTTCGCTAAAACTTGACATTGCGACTAATGTTAGGCTTTTCGACATCTGTGTTGTATTGGGTTGCCCAAAAAGTAATTGCGGATTTTTTAAAAGAAAGTAAATGCATTTTTAATAAAACTTAGAATGAACTTTAATCAAATATCATTTTTTTTTACTTTTTTTCTAAAGCAAGCTAAAAGTAACAGCTGATAACTGACAGAAGTAAGAATGCAATTACAGAGTCACAAGCTGTGAAAAAATTTGTCAACGCCGACTATATGAAAAATCCGCAATTACTTTTTGGGCAACCCAATATATGGTTCAGATCGGTCTTTATTTAGATATAGCTACCAAAAAGACCTATATTTTGTTCTACAAAATTGACTTGTTCTACAAAAGTGACTTGTACTTATTAGACTATCAATGTCCCTGCCGAATTTGGTCCAAATCGGACCATATTGCTGCAACGGGGGCATAAATTATGTATTTTTCACCGGATAATGACGAAAAGTGGTTGACGTATATACACGAGTGGTGTGTATCCAAAGTTCGGCCCTGCTGAACTTTACGCCTTTTTACTTGTTTTTTCCAATACTAGGTGTTATTTTCTTTTGTATGTCTTAAAGAGTACTAAATTTAGATGGGATTAATACTGCGGAAGTCCCGATTTCTCAAGTATCCCCACATGTCTACTAACAACGGTTTCTTAATACTAGCTATTAACGTAAGAGAAGCAGTAAGTTTGCTAAAAAGGCTCATTTCAGCGAGGATTTACCTTATTTTGGCCAGTAAGAATGCTTTTTACAATATAATGGTAAATGCATTATTATCCCCACCACCATAGGATGAGGGTATACTAATCTAGTAATTCCGTTTGTAACACTTCGAAATATACGTCTAAGACCCCATAAGGCATATACATTCTTGATCGCCTCGTCGTTGTGAGTAGATCTAGCACTGTCCATCCGTCCGTCTGTCAAAATCACGATAGCGGTCGAACGCGTAAAGCTAGCCGCTTCAAATTTTGCACAGATGCTTAACATTGATGTAGTTCGGGTATTGCAAATGAGTCATATCGGTTCCAACAACTGTGATAAGTATGGTTCACATCGGTCTATAACCTGATATAGCTCCCATATAAACCGATCTCCCGACTTGACTTCTTGAGCCCTTGGAAGCCGCAATTTTTGTCCGATTTGACTGAAATTGATCATGTAGTCATTCGGTTTGTATACCCCCATCCTATAGAGGTGGATATAAAATTTAACTCATTACTCAATGCAGAAAAGGCATTTTAAATTTTGAGGTTAAGTAATTTTACCTAAAAATCGCAGCGGCCTTATTTTAAACAGTTTTCTTTTAAGTATATGGCTTTCTTTCCCTAATTCATTTCTATTTTTGTATTAAATTCAGGGACTTATATTGTTAATTCAAGTCTGCTAATCCTTTGGTTTGAATGCTAAAAACGTTAATTTTAGTATTCATTTCTTTGTGTTAAAGATTCATGCATTTTTTTAACGTCGTGTACTTGGTTTATAGCCACACTACGACTTTTATCCTTGTTTATAAGGTGCATATCTTTGGCTCGAAATTATTACCAAAATCTAAAAATTAAGGACAAAGTCTTTAAGCTTGGGTAAACCTTTTTTGAGTGTGCCTATGATGCTCAATACGACAAGGCGAGTTATTGGCGCCTTTATATATCCAATGGTCATCAGGTTCCCGCTGCGATTGGTCATATAGGCTGGAACAAGGTTGCTCGTCTATAAAAGATTGAAGAGGATCGACACCTCCAGATTCAAATGTGGCTACAAAAACATGTTTCTACTCGTATCAACCTCTCTAGAGTCTTTAACTAAGGATGAAATAACATTAGGATGAAAATATTTTCCGTTGAGTTGTTTCCGTCCCACAGGTGTTGATATGATATATTGTCACCATCAAATTATATTTCCCTAGGCCAGGGAGCTATTCTATCGCACACGGTCTTCAACTAAACTGATGGTACGTTATCTGGAACTGGCGTTTTAAATGTGACGCATCTTTTGATTCTTGTTTTAAACGCAATTTTTTCGATAATTCATGAGATTTTATATCAGTGTTTCCTCATTAGATATTATGTACGAGTACACATTCTTCGGAATTTCCCCATCATAATTGGTGCGATTATAAGCATCCTATGTATCTTTCGCGGATCAGAACAAATCTTGGGCCGAATACCAATATTTTTTCTGAGCCCTTTTAAACTCACCGTTGCATTTTCTTAACTTAGCCTTATGGAAATCTCAGTCTCTTCCAAAGATCCACCAATTCTGCAAACCACCATATAAGTTGCTGTTTGCTCCATAGTATGGTCAGACAAATTTGAGCTAGTTGTGACCCATGCCTGATTGCTAATTGCTAAGCCAGCAATCAGTTAGTTGCGCGCTGTGAATACCGAAAAGTAACCCTCAAAAATCTGTCACGAATTCCGCTGCTCGCAAAATCTTTAAAGCGTGTTAGTGGCGAAAGCCCGACATTGATGCAGGAAATGTTCCAACGTCATAAACCGGACTGTTTAAGTTTCCGAATTCGCAAAATGCAAAAATTGCGCAGAAATATTTTCCAAACCTTATATTTTTAAGGCTTGAAAGCACTTGAAGTTCTCCTAAGGCAAGGTTAGGTTGAAAAGAGGGTGCAGATATGGACATACACCTAAGCCAGTAATCGGCTTGTTAAGCGCTGTAAATAAAAAAAAAAAACAAAAACAATTAAAAGCGTGCTATGTTCGGCCGGCCGAATCTTATATACCCTCCACCATGGATCGCATTCGTCGAGTTCTTTTCCCGGCATCTCTTCTTAAGCAAAAAAGGATATAATAAAAGATTTGCTCTGCTATTAGAGCGATATCAAGATATGGTCCGGTTTGGACCACAACTAAATTATATGTTGGACACCTGTGTAAAATGTCAGCCAATTCGAATAAGAATTGCCCCCTATGGTGGCTCAAGAAGTAAAACAGAGAGACCGATTTATATGGGAGCTGTATCGGGCTATAGACCAATTCAGACCATAATAAACACGTATGTTGACGGTCATGAGAGAATCCGCCGTACATAATTTCAGGCAAATCGGATAATAATTGCGACCTCTAGAGGCTCAAGAAGTCAAGATCCCAGATTGGTTTATAAGGCAGATATATCAGGTTAAGAACAGATTTGAACCTTATTTGGCACATTTGTTGAAAGTAAGAATAAAATAAGTCATGCAAAATTTCAGCCAAATCGGATAGGAATTGCGCCCTCTAGAAGCTCAAGAAGTAAAGTCTCCAGGTCTGTTTATATGACAGCTATATCAGGTTGTGATCCGATTTTAACCATACTTAGCACAGTTGTTGGATATTATAACAAAATACTTCGAGCAAAAATTAATTGCAATCGGATAAGAATTGCGTCCTCTAGAGGCTCAAGAAGTCAAGATCCAAGATCGGTTTATATGACAGCTATATCAGGTTATGAACCGATTTGAACCATACTTGCAACAGTTGTTGGACATCTTAATAAAACACGTCGTTCCAAAATTTCATCCCAATCGGATAAGAATTGCACACTCTAGAGGCTCAAGAAGTCAAGAAGTCAAGACCCAAGATCGGTTTATATGGCAGCTATATCAGGTTATAAACCGATTTGAACCATACTTGGCACAGTTGTTGGATATCATAACAAAATATTTCGTGCTAAAATTCATTCAAATCGGATAAGAATTGCGCACTCTAGAGGCTCAAGAAGTCAAGACCCAAGATCGGTTTATATGGCAGCTATATCAAAACATGGACCAATATGGCCCATTTACAATACCAACCGACCTACACTAATAAGAAATATTTGTGCAAAATTTCAAGCGGCTAGCTTTTCTCCTTCGGAAGTTAGCTTGCTTTCGACAGACAGACGGACCGACGGACGGACGGAGGGACAAAAAAACGGACATAGCTAGATCGACATAAAATGTCGCCACGATCAAGAATATATATACCTAATGGGGTCTCAAACTCAGAATATTTCTAATAGTTACAAACAGAATGACGAAATTAGTATACCCCCATCCTATGGTAGAGGGTATAACAAAGAAAATTTTAGTTGGAAATTCCGTGCTATATACAAATTCCTTAACTTCCCTAAGTCGGTTCATGTCTGGTATAGTGTCCCCACCTAAGTGCCTTTATCTGTTAGACGCGAAAGCCGGGTAATGACAAAGGAAATGCTCCAAAGTCTTATCATCGTTTCCGCATGCCCTACACATGCTTTTACTTGCCTCACCGATTTTACATAAGTGAGCTCGTAGTCCTATATATCTCGTCATGATACCAATAGCTATACTGACCTCCTTCTTACTTCCTTTCAGTAATAGCCTCGTTGTCTCACGATCCGGATCACCCAGTAGGATTTTCGTCGTCCTACCGACTGTTTTGCTGTTCCACAGTGTTCCATGCACGTTCGTCGGCCACGCCTTTAACTCGGACCTCGTCGACCCAAAAGGCTTCGGTTTAACCAAGTTTATTGACGGCAGTCCTCTGGCCTTCACCGCAAAATCATTTGCCCTTTACTCCGATATGGCCCCTTACTCCGATATGGCCCGCCACCCATAAGATACGTATTTTTCCATCCCCATAGAAGTGTAAATCTCCTTCTTACACTGCAAGACTGTTCGCGACCTTACCGTCCTGGTTGTCATTGCCCTTATGGCAATTCTACTGTCCGTATAGATATTCACACTCGACGTCCTCGCGTTAGAACCACACCACTTCACTTACCGGTCTGGGAGTCTAAAATAGATCTGAGTGCCTGAGTTCTCAATGTAGACCCCCGGGCCAACTCTGTCCTCTAGCTTTGGTCCATCCGTGTAGCGAGATCCAGATGGCAATGCTAAGGTTCCGTCAATCCAAGACTGTGCCCCTGGCAGCAGTGCCTCTCAGTACGCTCCTGAATGTGACACTTCCAATTCAATTTCCTGTCCAAGATCCCACCTAAGTCTTTGACCTTCTTAGATATCGAAATTGGCCCACCTTCATCTTCCTCGTGAACAGGCATATTTCATTCTTCTCTGGGTTAACATTGAGAACTCTCTACCTAGCCCAGTCACATGCATGCTTGCAGAGTTTATGAAAAGTCCCAGGCACGATGTGAAAATATTGGTCAGGAGGTGCGCCAGATAGTAACGCCGGAAATATTCTATCAGGTCTAGGTGACTTAAATGGTTTGAAGCTCCTTAAGGATTCCTTCACCATAAATTCCGTAATTATAAACCTTCCATCAAAGTCATTATTCCAAACGCCTCAACATGTCCTCCGTTGTCTCTGTTCTCATTTCCATGTCGTCTACTAAAGTTTCAGTTTGGACATGGGTTTTTGAGAGAACCTTTTTATACCCACCACCGAAGGATGGGGGTATATTCATTTTGTCATTCCGTTTCCAACACATCGAAATATCCATTTCCGACCCTATAAAGTATATATATTCTTGATCAGCGTAAAAATCGAAGACGATCTAGACATGTCCGTCCGTCTGTCCGTCTGTCTGTTGAAATCACGCTACAGTCTTTAAAAATAAAGATATTGAGCTGAAATTTTGCACAGATTCTTTTTTTGTCCATAAGCAGGTTAAGTTCGAAGATGGGCTATATCGGACTATATCTTGATATAGCCCCCATATAGACCGATCCGCCGATTTAGGGTCTTAGGCCCATAAAAACCATATTTATTATCCGATTTCGCTGAAATTTGGGACAAAGAGTTGTGTTAGGCCCTTTAACATCCTTCGTCAATTTGGCTCAGATCGGTCCAGATTTGGATATAGCTGCCATATAGACCGATCCTCCGATTTAGGGTCTTTGGCCCATAAAAGACACATTTATTATCCGATTTCGCTGAAATTTAAGACAGTGAGTTGTGTAAAGCCCTTTCACATCCTTCGTTAAATTGGCCCAGATCGGTTCAGATTTGTATATAGCTGCCATATAGACCGATCCTCCTGTTAAGGGTCTTAGGCCCACAAAAGCCACATTTATAATCCGATTTTGATGAAATTCGGGACAGTGACTTGTGTAAGGCCAGTCGACATCCTTCGTTAATTTGGCTCAAATCGGTTCAGATTTGAATATAGCTGCCATATAGATCGATCCTCCGATTTATGGTGTAAGGCCCATAAAAGCCACATTCATTATCCGATTTTGCTGAAATTTGGGACAGTGAGATGTATTAGGCCCTTTGACATATTTTCTTTGGTCCAGATCGGTTCAGATTTAGATATAGCTGCCATATAGACCGATTTCTTGATTTATGGTTTTGGGCCCATAAAATGCTCATTTATTGTCTGATGTCGCTGAAATTTGGAACGGGGAGTTAAGTTAAGCCCCTTGACATACTTCTGCAATATCGCACAGATCGGTCCAGATTTGGATATAGCTGCCATATAGACCGATATCTAGGTTTTAGGTTTTGGGGCCATAAGCGACGCATTTATTGTCCGATGTCGCTGAAATTTGAGACAGTGAGTTTGGTTAGGCTCTTCGACGTCCTTCTTCAATTTTGCTCAGATCGGTCCAGATTTGCATATAGCTGTCATATAGACCGATCTCTCGATTTAAAGTTTAGGGCCCATAAAGGAGGCATTTATTGTCCAATGTCGCCGCAATTTGGGACAGCGAGTTGTGTTAGGCCCTTCTACATTCTTCTTCTCAGATCGGTCCAGATTTGGATATAGCTATATAGACCGATCTCTCGATTAAATGTTTTGGGCCCATAAAAGGCGCATTTATTGTCCGATGTAGCCGACATTTGAGACCGAGAGTTAAGTTAAGCCCCTCCACATATTTCTGCAAGTTGGTCTACATCGATCAAGATTTGCATATAGCTGCCATATAGACCGATATCTCGATTTAAAGTCTTGGCCCCATAAAAGGCGCATTTATAATCCGATTTCACTGAAATTTGACACAGTGATTTATGTTCGGCTTTTCGACATCGTGTCGTATATAGTTCAGATCGGTATGAGGTATATGAGTATAAGGTATGAAATTTTCACCGAATTTTGATGAAAGGTGGTTTACATATATAACCGAGGTGGTGGGTATCCAAAGTTCGGCCCGGCCGAACTTAACGCCTTTTTACTTGTTTATCTTGGCGGCGTCATTAACGCTATCGACCTGTTCGCAAAGAAAATTCCAAAAGGCGCGTTTATCCGCTCTGGTTATCTTATTGTATTCCATGAGTCGTGAGTAATACACATCTCAAAACACTTCCGCTTTTTTTTCGACGTGCTCTGTTAAAAAGTATGCGGGCTTCTTCATAATATCGCGAATCTCATGGTCTCCAGGGTTTTGGGCATCTGCCGATTTCCTCTCCCGAGGAGGACAAATACTGACATTTTCGTCTATGCTTGGGAAATCTTAATTGTCTTGCTCAAGTCTTCTTCTGTGTAGCCTTCCGAATTTTGTCCAGTTGGGTTTCAACTAATTCCGGAAGCTTATCGGATTCGGTGCTGGCCGCGCTTTTCTAAACGTAATGTAGCGATGGTCTGAAAACGAGTGTTCCTTGGAGACTGCCCAATCCTGAATCTTATCTTAGATTTTCCGAACATATCGTCACATCTAATACCTCCTCCCTAATCCTATTTACAAAGGTAGAGGTGTTACCAATATTAAATGTTATTAGGTTGTTAGTATTCAAGAACTCTGCCAGGGCTTAGCTCCTCTTATTAGTGTTGTTACTACCCTACGAAATGTGGTGAGAGTTCGCATCACACCCTATTGGTACCTCATTCATGTTTGTTTTGCTTTCCTCACCATCCGATGCAGCTCCGACGTGGTTGGCGGTGTCGGAAAGTCGAGAGGCAGATAAAGTGATGCCAGATATGCTCCACCGTCTCCCTATCTCACCACTGTTGCATCCGACGATGACAACTCTGGGGAAAATAAATAATTCAGATTTTTATGACAAATGCCGCAGGTCCTCGACCGAGTACCAGTGTAAACATTGAATAATTTGTAGTTGATATGATTCAGTTCAGAAACTTTGTTCCGGGTCGCACATGACTCCTGAATTAAGGCAATATGAATCTTGCCCTTGCTTATTTTTCCACCAGAGCGTGAAGTTCCCCTTGCTGTATAAAAATGTGATTAGTGTATGTATTATAACTTTTATGTGGCTAGGTTGCCACTATAAAAGCCAACGAAAATCTTTCTTTTTGGATTTTCAAAAACAGGAGTAGGCATGATAATGTTCCCCATAAGTCCTATACACGCTGTCACCTATGCGTCATATGTACGCCCTCACTTATCTGCAATTATCTTATAAGACATGTTATATGAGCTGCCACTTTCTGTATTCATAAGACTTATGTACTTCAAGTACGAATAGAGCTCACAAATAAAAAAAAAAAATTTTTTGAAAAACAACAACTTTGGTCGAAAAAGCGACTACGAAAATTGTAAATTTTTCTGCAACAATTTATTTTGAATCTCTACGACATATAACAACAACAACAAAATATCCATAAGCAAGGCAAAAACCATCTAACCAGCCAACGCATGTGCTTTGCTTCGGGTGGTGGTGTTTTTGTTTTCTTTGTTCGCCTCGCGCTGCTTTGTCTCGTTCATTTGACCTCTTTCACTCTCTTCTATTATCCTTAAAAACAAATTTTAATAATTTTGGTGCCGCAGAGTATTGAACCCATGATCTCATGTTTGGTAGTCTTGCCCGCATCCTCTAGTCTACCGACATCATCTCCTTTATGGTGGAAAGACACCACCATAAAGGAGATGATGTCGGCCAATGAAAATGCCACTAGTCATTCCATGACAACTTCTTAGAATATGGCAAAATTAATGAGATGTAATACTTTTGTCTCTTTAGTTTGATTTGAATTTGCTTGCAACTCTAAGAAGGGAGAGAGGTAGACCCCTATTGGTAGGCTTAGAATCACTTCCTGATTCGATTTAGCTATGTCCGTCTGTCGAAATAACGGTAAGGTTCGAACAAATAAAGAAATCCGCTTGGCATTTTTCACCAATACTTCTTCTCTATGTACTTCTTATCACTCGTAAATGTGCCATATCGGTTCAAATCTGGATGCGTTTAAAGTGAAATTTAAACAATAAATATCAAATTTAACAGGTGATTTAAATTTTTTATTCAATTTTTTTTTGTCATAAAATTGGAAAACCCCCTCGAGTTCTCAAAATGCAAAGCCCAGACCATCCATTTAGGTTATATTGTTTTACTTTATATCTTCCCTAATCCATTGGAAAATATTCTTAGATCCAAACAATAATTGTAGCCTCTAAAATAAAATGTCTTTCTTTGTCAAAAATGGGTATTTTGGGTTCTTTCTTCCTTTGATGTTTATGGACTCTTTACTCTGCAAAAGAAAGGAATTAACAAAATTCAAAAGTATCGAAAGAAATTTATTATATTTCTATTTGGCTTTTTCTTACAAATTTTTATACCCTCCACCATAAGATGGGGGGTATACTAATTTCGTCATTCTGTTTGTAACTACTCGAAATATTCGTCTGAGACCCCATAAAGTATATATATTCTTGATCGTCGCGACATTTTATGTCGATCTAGCAATGTCCGTCCGTCTGTCCGTCCGTCCGTCCGTCCGTCCGTCCGTCCGTCCGTCCGTCCGTCCGTCTGTCTGTCGAAAGCACGCTAACTTCCGAAGGAGTAAAGCTAGCCGCTTGAAATTTTGCACAAATACCTCTTATTAGTGTAGGTCGGTTGGTATTGTAAATGGGCCATATCGGTTCATGTTTTGATATAGCTGCCATATAAACCGATCTTAGGTCTTGACTTCTTGAGCCTCTAGAGTGCGCAATTCTTATCCGATTGGAATGAAATTTTGCATGACGTATTTTGCTATGATATACAACAACTGTGCAGCGTATGGTTCAAATCGGTTCATAACCTGATATAGCTGCCATATAAACCGATCTTGGGTCTTGACTTCTTGAGCCTCTAGAGTGCGCAATTCTTAACCGATTGAAATGAAATTTTGCACGACGTGTTTTGTTATGATATCCAACAACTGTGCCAAGTATGGTTCAAATCGGTCCATAACCTGATATAGCTGCCATATAAACCGATCTTGGGTCTTGACTTCTTGAGCCTCTAGAGTGCGCAATTCTTATCCGATTGAAATGGAATTTCGCACGACGTGTTTTGCTATGATATTCAACAACTGTGACAAGTATGGTTTAAATCGGTTCATAACCTGATATAGCTGCCATATAAACCGATCTTGGGTCTTGACTTCTTGAGCCTCTAGAGGGCACAATTTTTATCCGATTTGAATGAATTTTTGCTATATATCATTTCGTTATGATATCCAACAACTGTGCCAAGTATGGTTGAAATTGGTCCATAACCTTATATAGCTGTCATATAAACAGATCCGGGGATTTGACTTCTTGAGCTTCTAGAGGGCGCAATTCCTATCCGATTTGGCTGAAATTTTGCATGACGTATTTTATTTTTACATTCAACAACTATGTCAAATGATGTTCAAATCGGTTCAAAACCTGATACAGATCCCATATAAATCGTTCTTTCTATTTTACTTCGTGAGCCCCAATGGGCGCAATTCTTATACGAATTGGCTGAAATTTTACACAGGTCTCCAACATATAATTTAATTGTGGTCCGAACCGGACCATATCTTGATATCGTTTTAATAGCAGAGCAACTCTTTTCTTATATCCTTTTTTGCCTTAGAAGAGATGCCGGGAAAAGAACTCGACAAATGCGATCCATGGTGGAGGGCATATAAGATTCGGCCCGGCCGAACTTAGCACGCTTTTACTTGTTTAATTTAAATTTCGTTTTCAGAAAATTGGAATTTCTTCCTTTTTTGTTTGCACAATCATTCCTCTGATATTCATTCCAAAAATATGGGGAAAAATTGGAAATTTTCTGAAAACGAAAGTTCAAATTAAATTCTACCTGTTCTCAAACGTCATTTTTATACCCTCCACCATGAGATGGGCGGTACACTAATTTCGTCATTCTGATTGTAACTACTCGAAATATTCGTCTGAGACCCTATAAAGTATATATATTCTTGATCGTCGTGAACTTTTATGTCGATCTAGCCATGTCCGTCCGTCTGTCCGTCCGTCCGTCCGTCCGTCTGTCTGTCGAAAGCACGCTAACTTCCGAAGGAGTAAAGCTAGCCGCTTGAAATTTTGCACAAATACTTCCTATTAGTGTAGGTCGGTTGGTATTGTAAATGGGCCATATCGGTCCATGTTTTGATATAGCTGCCATATAAACCGATCATGGGTCTTGACTTCTTGAGCCTTTAGAGTGCGCAATTCTTATCCGATTGGGATGAAATGTTGCACGACGTGTTTTGTTATGACATCCAACAACTGTGCCAAGTATGGTTCAAATCAGTCCATAACCTGATATAGCTGCCATATAAACCGATCTTGGGTCTTGACTTCTTGAGCATCTAGAGTGCGCAAATCTTATCCGATTGGAATGAAATTTTGCACGACGTGTTTTGTTATTATATCCAGCAACTGTGCCAAATATGGTTCAAATCGGTTCATAACCTGATATAGCTGCCATATACACCGATCTGGGGTCTTGATTTCTTGAGCCTCTAGAGTGCGCAATTCTTATCCGATTGGATTGAAATTTTGCACGACGTGTTTTGTTGCGATATCCAACAACTGTGCTAAGTATGGTTAAAATCCGTCCATAACCTTATATAGCTGTCATATAAACCGATCTTGGGTCTTGATTTCTTGAGCCTCTAGAGGGCGTAATTCTTATCCAATTTGAATGAATTTTGGCACGTAGTATTTTGTTATGATATCCAACAACTGTGCCAAATATGGTTCAAATCGGTTCATAACCTGATATAGCTGCCATATAAACCGATCTAGGATCTTGATTTCTTGAGCCTCTAGAGGTCGCAATTATTATCCGATTTGCCTGAAATTTTGTACGATGGATTCTCTCATGACCATTAACATACGTGTTTATTATGGTCTGAATCGGTATATAGCCCGATACAGCTCCCATATAAATCGATCTCTCTATTTTACTTCTTGAGCCCACAAAGGGCGCAATTCTTATTCGAATTGGCTGACATTTTACACGGGTCTCCAACATATAATTTAATTGTGGTCCAAACCGGACCATATCTTGATATCGCTCTAATAGCAGAGCAAATCTTTTCTTATATCCTTTTTATACCCTCCACCATAAGATGGGGGGTATACTAATTTCGTCATTCTGATTGTAACTACTCGAAATATTCGTCTGAGACCCTATAAAGTATATATATTCTTGATCGTCGTGAACTTTTATGTCGATCTAGCCATGTCCGTCCGTCTGTCCGTCCGTCCGTCCGTCTGTCTGTCGAAAGCACGCTAACTTCCGAAGGAGTAAAGCTAGCCGCTTGAAATTTTGCACAAATACTTCCTATTAGTGTAGGTCGGTTGGTATTGTAAATGGGCCATATCGGTCCATGTTTTGATATAGCTGCCATATAAACCGATCTTGGGTCTTGACTTCTTGAGCCTCTAGACTGCGCAATTCTTATCCGATTGGAATGACATTTTGCACGACATGTTATGCTATGATATCCAACAACTGTGCCAAGTATGGTTCAAATCGGTCCATAACCTGATATAGCTGCCATATAAACCGATCTTGGGTCTTGACTTCTTTAGCCTCTAGAGTGCGCAATTCTTATCCGATTGGAATGAAATTTTGCACGACGTGTTTTGCTACGATATCCAACAACTGTGCCAAGTATGGTCCAAATCGGTTCATAACCTGATATAGCTGCCATATAAACCGATCTTGGGTCTTGATTTCTTGAGCCTCTAGCGTGCGCAATTCTTACCCTATCAGAATGAAATTTTGCACGACGTGTTTTGTTATGATATCCAACAACTGTGTTAAATATGGTTCAAATTGGTTCATAACCTGATATAGCTGTCATATAAACAGATCTGTTGATTTGACTTCTTGAGCTTCTAGAGGGCGCAATTCCTATCCGATTTGGATGAAATTTTGCATGACGTTCTTCATTTTTACTTTCAACAGCTGTGTCAAATAATGTTTAAATCGGTTCATAACCTGATATAGCTGCCATATAAACCTATCTGGGATCTTGACTTCTTGACCCCTAGAGGTGGCAAGTATTATCCGATATGCCTGAAATTTTGTACGACGGATCCTCTCATGACCATCAACAGACGTGTTTATTATGGTCTGAATCGGTCTATAGCCCGATACAGATCCCATATAAATCGTTCTCTCTATTTTACTTCTTGAGCCCCAATGGGCGCAATTCTTATACGAATTGGCTGAAATTTTACACAGGTCTCCAACATATAATTTAATTGTGGTCCGAACCGGACCATATCTTGATATCGTTTTAATAGCAGAGCAACTCTCTTCTTATATCCTTTTTTGCCTAAGAAGAGATGCCGGGAAAAGAACTCGACAAATGCGATCCATGGTGGAGGGTATATAAGATTCGGCCCGGCCGAACTTAGCACGCTTTTACTTGTTTTGCCTAAGAAGAGATGCCGGGAAAAGAACTCGACAAATGCGATCCATGGTGGAGGGTATATAAGATTGGGCCCGGCCGAACTTAGCACGCTTTTACTTGTTTTAATCTATCCCACCATGTTGTTCGATTACGACTTCATATTCTATCACAGTTGGAAAAAAATTTAGAATCGCCATCCTGAAGCAATGATTTTTAGGTTCCTTGATGCTTTTCATGAATTGAGCAAAAATAACATCTGTATTTATTGTAGAAACTAATTCAGAATTTCATTGGCTTGAAATAATAAAAAACTTATTTTTCGAGTTAACTTTAAGTTCATTTATAAATTTTCTTTTTTTAGAAGGTAAATAAAATGAAATCTTAAAATGCGTTTTTTGCAAAATCAACTCTTTTGTGAATTGAGAGAACAGAGATTGGTCTATCCAAATATAGTCCGAACTTAACCAAATTCGACAAGGGAGTGTAGAGGTATACACAAAATGAATATTTCAAATTTCATCGAAATCGGATGAAAAATACTCCTTTTATGAACTCAATACTCTATTTCGGGAGATCGGTCTTTATGGCAGCTATATTCAAATATGGTCCAATCTGGACCACATTCAACAAAAAGTTGTTGAGGTGTTCCAAAACTCACTGTTTCAAATTTCATCGAGATCGGATAAAAAATGCTCATTTTATGGGCTTAATACTCAATGTCGAGAGATCGATCTATATGACAGGTATATTCAAATATAGTCCAATCTGCCCCACATTTATCAGAAAGGTGTAGAGGTCTACAAAAACTCACTATTTCAAACTTCATAGAGGTTTAATAAAACTCACTATTTTAAATATCATCGAAATCGAATATAAAATGCTGTTTTTATGGATACACATGAAGGATATGTTGAATCTGAGTACAACCCAAACTCAATGAGTAAGAGTAACCTCAAATTCATAACTACTTTCCAAGAGTAGGCAAAATGTAATGACTGTTGACAGAAGCAAAAGACGATGCTGTTTGTTCTAAAAATAGACAATGGTGTTTGTTTTCCTTTAGCCGCGAATATTAAAGGGTGATTTTTTTGAGGTTAGGATTTTCATGCATTAGTATTTGACAGATCACGTGGGATTTCAGACATGGTGTCAAAGAGAAAGATGCTCAGTATGCTTTGACATTTCATCATGAATAGACTTACTAACGAGCAACGCTTGCAAATCATTGAATTTTATTACCAAAATCAGTGTTCGGTTCGAAATGTGTTCATTCACCGTAACGTTGCGTCCAACAGCATCTTTGAAAAAATACGGTCCAATGATTCCACCAGCGTACAAACCACACCAAACAGTGCATTTTTCGGGATGCATGGGCAGTTCTTGAACGGCTTCTGGTTTCTCTTCACTCCAAATGCGGCAATTTTGCTTATTTACGTAGCCATTCAACCAGAAATGAGCCTCATCGCTGAACAAAATTTGTCAAAATTTGAACACATTTCGAACCGAACACTGATTTTGGTAATAAAATTCAATGATTTGCAAGCGTTGCTCGTTAGTAAGTCTATTCATGATGAAATGTCAAAGCATACTGAGCATCTTTCTCTTTGACACCATGTCTGAAATCCCACGTGATCTGTCAAATACTAATGCATGAAAATCCTAACCTCAAAAAAATCACCCTTTATAAACAAGTGGTTGGCTAAGTTGGTAGCACATCTGACTAGCAAACCAGAGGTCCCATGTTCTAACCTTACTGGCGGCAAAAGGGTAATTTTAGCACTCATATGGAAAAATGGTAAAAAAATAAGATTTTAGATAAAAAACAACAACATTTAAATTCAAAATAAACAAACCAAAAACCGATAAAATTTTTAGTTTTGTAATTTAAGAAATTCTAAAAATTAAGAAAAGAGGCCTGTTTTCAGCGCAATTTTGGAAGGCATTATTTACGCACTCTTTCAACAGGACTTATATAAGTGCTAATATAAGAAGTGAAGGGTGATGCCCTATTCGCCAATGACACGCCGTGCAAATTTGAAAGCGAGCGCGTATGTCTTTGGAATGCCTCCAGACTTCTTTGTAGGCATTATAAAAAGTCTGCTACACACCTCTTTCCGCCGTTGGGAAGGTAGAAACCATTCTAAAAATTTTTTTCTGAATACGAAATTCATATTTTTTATGCCGACTTTTCTAAAACAAGTTTAATGAAAAAACAAGTAAAAGCGTGCTAAGTTCGGCCGGGCCGAATCTTATATACCCTCCACCATGGATCGCATATGTCGAGTTCTTTTCCCGGCATCTCTTTTTAGGCAAAACTAGAGGCTCAAGAAGTCAAGACCCAAGATCGGTTTATATGGCAGCTGTATCAGGTTATGGACCGATTTAAACCATACTTGGCACAGTTGTTGGATGTCATAACAAAACACGTCGTGCAAAATTTCATTCCAATCGGATAAGAATTGCGCACTCTAGAGGTTCAAGAAGTCAAGACCCAAGATCGGTTTATATGACAGCTATATCAGGTTATGGACCGATTTGAACCATACTTATCACAGTTGTTGGATGTCATAACAAAACACGTCGTGCAAAATTTCATCCCAATCGGATAAGAATTGCGCACTCTAGAGGCTCAAGAAGTCAAGACCCAAGATCGGTTTATATGGCAGCTATATCAAAACATGAACCGATATGGCCCATTTACAATACCAACCGACCTACACTAATAAGAAGTATTTGTGCAAAATTTCAAGCGGCTAGCTTTACTCCTTCGGAAGTTAGCGTGCTTTCGACAGACAGACGGACGGACGGACGGACAGACGGACGGACATGGCTAGATCGACATAAAATTTCACGACGATCAAGAATATATATACTTTATGGGGTCTCAGACGAATATTTCGAGTAGTTACAAACAGAATGACGAAATTAGTATACCCCCCATCTTATGGTGGAGGGTATAAAAAAAAGGATATAAGAAAAGATTTGCTATGCTATTAGAGCGATATCAAGATATGGTCCGGTTTGGACCACAATTAAATTATATGTTGGAGACCTGTGTAAAATGTCAGCCAATTCGATTAAGAATTGCGCCCTTTGTGGGCTCAAGAAGTTAAATAGAGAGATCGATTTATATGGGAGCTATATCGGGCTATAAACCGATTCAGACCATAATAAACACGTATGTTAATGGTCATGAGAGAATCCGTCGTACAAAATTTCAGGCAAATCGGATAATAATTGCGACCTCTAGAGGCTCAAGAAGTCAAGATCCAAGATCGGTTTATATGGCAGCTATATCAGGTTATGAACCGATTTGAACCATATTTGGCACAGTTGTTGGATATCATAAAAAAATACTACGTGCCAAAATTCATTCAAATTGGATAAGAATTGCGCCCTCTAGAGCTCAAGAAGTCAAGACCCAAGATCGGTTTATATGACAGCTATATCAGGTTATAGACCGATTTGAACCATACTTATCACAGTTGTTGGATGTCATAACAAAACACGTCGTGCAAAATTTCATTCCAATCGGATAAGAATTGCGCACTCTAGAGGCTCAAGAAGTCAAGACCCAAGATCAGTTTATATGGCAGCTGTATCAGGTTATGACCGATTTAAACCATACTTGGCACAGTTGTTGGATGTTATAACAAAACACGTCGTGCAAAATTTCATTCCAATCGGATAAGAATTGCGCACTCTAGAGGCTCAAGAAGTCAAGACCCAAGATCGGTTTATATGGCAGCTATATCAGGTTATGGACCGATTTGAACCATACTTATCACAGTTGTTGGATGTCATAACAAAACACGTCGTGCAAAATTTCATCCCAATCGGATAAGAATTGCGCACTCTAGAGGCTCAAGAAGTCAAGACCCAAGATCGGTTTATATGGCAGCTATATCAAAACATGGACCGATATGGCCCATTTACAATACCAACCGACCTACACTAATAAGAAGTATTTGTGCAAAATTTCAAGCGGCTAGCTTTACTCCTTCGGAAGTTAGCGTGCTTTCGACAGACAGACGGACGGACGGACGGACGGACGGACGGACAGACGGACGGACATGGCTAGATCGACATAAAATTTCACGACGATCAAGAATATATATACTTTATGGGGTCTCAGACGAATATTTCGAGTAGTTACAAACAGAATGACGAAATTAGTATACCCCCCATCTTATGGTGGAGGGTATAACAAGTAAAAGCGTGCTAAGTTCGGCCGGGCCGAATCTTATATACCCTCCACCATGGATCGCATTTGTCGAGTTCTTTTCCCGGCATCTCTTCTTGGGCAAAAAAAAAGGATATAAGAAAAGATTTGCTCTTCTATTAGAGCGATATCAAGATATGGTCCGGTTTGGACCACAATTAAATTATATGTTGGAGACCTGTGTAAAATGTCAGCCAATTCGAATAAGAATTGCGCTCTTTGTGGGCTCAAGAAGTAAAATAGAGAGATCGATTTATATGGGAGCTGTATCGGGCTATAGACCGATTCAGACCATAATAAACAAATATGTTAATGGTCATGAGAGAATCCGTCGTACAAAATTTCAGGCAAATCGGATAATAATTGCGACCTCTGGAGGCTCAAGAAGTTAAGATCCCAGATCGGTTTAAATGGCAGCTATATCAGGTTATGGACCGATTTGAACCATACTTGGCACAGTTGTTGGATATTATAACGAAACACGTCGTGCAAAATTTCATTCCAATCGGATAAGAATTGCGCACTCTAGAGGCTCAAGAAGTCAAGACCCCAGATCGGTTTATATGACAGCTATATCAGGTTATGAACCGATTTGAACCATATTTGGCACAGTTGTTGGGTATCATAACGAAATACTACGTGCCAAAATTCATTCAAATTGGATAAGAATTGCGCCCTCTAGAGGCTCAAGAAGTCAAGACCCAAGATTGGTTTATATGTCAGCTATATAAGGTTATGGACCGATTTGAACCATACTTGGCAAAGTTGTTGGATATCATAGCAAAACACCTCCTGCAAAATTTCATTCCAATCGGATAAGAATTGCGCACTTTAGAGTCTCAAGAAGTCAAGACCCAAGATCGGTTGATATGGCAGCTATATCAGGTTATGGACCGATTTGAACTATACTTGGTACAGTTGTTGGATATCATAACAAAACACGTCGTGCAAATTTTCATTCCAATCGGATAAGAATTGCGCACTCTAGAGGCTCAAGAAGTCAAGACCCAAGATCGGTTTATATGACAGCTATATCAGGTTATGGACCGATTTGAACCATACTTGGCAAAGTTGTTGGATATCATAACAAAACACGTCGTGCAAAATTTCATCCCAATCGGATAAGAAATGCGCACTCTAGAGGCTCAAGAAATCAAGACCCAAGATCGGTTTATATGGCAGCTATATCAAAACATGGACCGATATGGCACATTTACAATACCAACCGACCTACACTAATAAGAAGTATTTGTGCAAAATTTCAAGCGGCTTGCTTAACTCCTTCGGAAGTTAGCGTGCTTTCGACAGACAGACGGACGGACGGACGGACGGACATGGCTAGATCGACATAAAATGTCGCGACGATCAAGAATATATATACTTTATGGGGTCTCAGACGAATATTTCGAGTAGTTACAAACAGAATGACGATATTAGTATACCCCCCATCTTATGGTGGAGGGTATAACAAGTAAAAGCGTGCTAAGTTCGGCCGGGCCGAATCTTATATACCCTCCACCATGGAGCGCATATCTCAGTTCTTTTCCCGGCATCTCTACTTAGGCAAAAAATGATATAAGAAAAGATTTGCTCTGCTATTAGAGCGATATCAAGATATGATCCGGTTTAGACCACAATTAAATTATATGTTAGGGCCTCAAAAAGTAAAATATATGGGAGCTGTATCGGGCTATAGACCGATTCTGACCCTAATAAACACGTATGTTGATGGTCATAAGAGGATCCGTCGTACAACATTTCAGGCAAATCGGATAAGAATTGCGACCTCTAGAGGCCCAAGATCGGTTTTTATGGCAGCTACATCAGGTTATGGACCGATGTGAACCATACTTGGCACAGTTATTGGATATCATAGCAAAACACGTCGTGCAAAATTTCATCCCAATCGGATAAGAATTGCGCACTCTAGAGGCTCAAGAAGTCAAGACCCAAGATCGGTTTATATGGCAGCTATATCAGGTTATAGACCGATGTGAACCATACTTGGCACAGTTATATAAGATTCGGCCCAGCCGAACTTAGCACGCTTTTACTTGTTTTCTGTGCACGCTCTAATCGACATGCGTTCCACAACTCTCTCCGTCTGAAGTACTAAAATTTTGCACCGTTTTTTTTTTGTCCATAGGCAGGTTAAGTTCGAAGATGAGCTATATGGGACTATATCTTGACATAGCCGCCATATAGACCGATTTGCTGATTTAAGGTCTTAGGACCATTAAAGCCACATTTTATCCGATTTCGCTGTAACTTGTGTTAGATCTCTTAACATCCTTGTCGAACACGACTTGATCGGTCCAGATTTAGATATAGCAAAATGTACTTGACTAATTTACTGTTTGATGAACCGATTTTTCCATTTATAGTCTTGGGCCCATAATAGGCGCATTTAATGTCCGAATTCACAGAAACTTGGTATGGCGTGTTGCGTTAGGCTCCTCGACATCCCTATTCAATGCGGTTTATATCGGTTCACATTTGAATATGTCTGCCACATATACCGATCTCCCGATTTATAGTTTTAGATCATAAAAGTTGAATTTATTAACCGATTTCGCTGAAGTTCTATTTGACCCTTCAACATTCGTATCGAGTATGATCAATATGGGGTTTTATTTAGATATAGCGGTCACATACAGGGTGGCTGATGAATATTGCTACAATGATGAATATTGCTACATTTTTTTTTCGGTGTATGGAATACATTTTTCTTTTATTCATGTTAAATTAAATTATTAAATTAATTATTAAATTATTATTAATTAAATTAATTAATTAATTAATTAAATTAATTATTAAATTATTATTATTAAATAGAAAAAAAGTTATTACATTTTTTTTTGGTAGCGGCTTTCATCAGCCACCCTGTATATACTGAACTCCCGATTTAAGTCTTGAGTCAATTAAAGAACGTTTATAACTCGATTTCGCTGAAATTTGACACAGTGGGCTGTGTTATGCTCTTAGATATTCGTGTTCAATATGGTTCAGATCGGCCTATATTTGCATATATCTGTCCAAATTATTGTACCAAATGGGTACAATAATTTGCGTTGGACCCTTACATAGCTTCCCTGAATATGGAAGGACCAAATGAATAAGGAGCTTGGACTATATTCAGACATAGCTACTATGCGTTCAAAAATTATGAATTTTAATTCAATAAGTTGCATATTTATTCCAAATCAATTCGTCATATTAAATTTTTCATACGTATTAGACGATGTGTACTGTATGTGTATTTTTATACCCACCACCGTAGGATCCTATCCTATATTCGTTTAGTATATTCATGTCGTCATTCCGTTTGCAACACATCGAAATATCAATTTCCGATCCTAAAAAGTATATATATTTCGGATCGTTTTAAAATACTACGACGATTTAACAATGTCCGTGTGTCTGTCCGTCTGTCTTTTGTAATCACTCTACAGCCTTCTAAACTTGAGATAGTGTGCTGAAATTTGGCACAAATACGTTTGGTTAAGTTCTTGAACGGGCCAATCGGAACATATTTGGATAAACTGCTATATAGACCGATTTTCCGATAAAGAGTCTAATGCCCATAAATACTTTATTTTTTTATCAGATTTCGCTGAAATTTGAAACAAAGAGTAGTTTTAGGCCTCCCGACATCTGACCCAATGGTCCATATCGGGCTATATTTAGATATAGCTGCTACATATACCGATCTGCGGATAAAGGGTCCGAAGCCCATAAAAGCTTTTTACCCGATTCGCTGAAATTTGAAACAGAGAGTTATCTTAAGCCTCCTGATATCCGGCCAAAATATGGATCAAGTCGGACTATATTTAGGTATAGCTGCCATATAGACCGATCTCCAGATAAAGGGTGTAAAGCCCATACAAGCTTTATTTTTAATCGATTTCGCTGAAATTTGAAACATTGAGTAGTTTTACGCTTCCTAGCATAGGACCCAAATGTGGTTCCGATCGGACTATATTTAGATATAGCTGCAATATAGACCGATCTGCCGATAAAGGGTCTGAAGTTCATAAAAGCTCTATTTATTACCAACAGTGGTAGTCTTAGTTCTCCCTTTATCCGTTCCAAATATGGTTTGGATCGGCCTATATGTAGATATAGCTGCCATACAGACCGACATCCCGATAAAGGGTCTGAATCGAATAATAGCTTTATTTTCTATCCAATTTCGCTGAAATTTGTAGCAGTAAGTAGTTCTAGGCCACCCGCTATCCGACCCGAATATGGTAAAGATCGGACTATATTTAGATATAGCTGTCATATAGACCGATTTGCCGATTAAGAATCTGAAGCTCATAAAAGCTGTATTTATTACCAGATTTTGTTGAAATTTTAAATACAAAATTCAACAGTGACTTATATTTATTAGCCGACTCAATATCCGTGTCGAATTTGGGTGCATATGTTATCCAATTTTGCACTGGATTGTGCCGAAATGGGGTTTTCATATATACTCGAGGTGGTGGGTATCCAAAGTTCGGCACGGCTGAACTTAATGCCTTTTTACTTGTTTTTTTTTTTTTTTTTTTTTTTTTTTAACCCACCACTGAAGGATGGGTGTATATTTATTTTGTTATTCCGTTTGCAACACATAGATATATCCATTTCGGAACCTTTAAAGTATATATATTCTTGATCAGCGTAAAACTCTAAGACGATCCAGATATGTCCGTCCGTCTGTCTGTTGAAATCACGCTACAGTCTTTAAAAATAGATATATTGAGCTGAAATTTTGCACAGGTTCTTTTGTTGTCCATAAGCAGGTTAAGTTCGAAGATGGGCTATATCGGACTATATGCTGAAATTTGGGACAGTGAGTTGTGTTAGGCCCTTCGACATCCTTCGTCAATTTGGCCCAGATGGGTCCAGATTTTGATATAGCTGCCATATATACCGATCCTCCGATTTAGGGCCTTAGACCCATAAAAGCCACATTTATAATCCGATTTTGCTGAAATTTGGGACAATGAGTTGTGTTAGACCTTCCGACATCCTTCGTTAATTAGGCTCAGATCGGTGCGGATTTGTTTATAGCTGCCATGTAGACCGATCTCTCGATTTAAAGTCTTGGCCCCATTAAAGGCGCATTTATAATCCCATTTCACTGAAATTTGACACAGTGACTTATGTTATGCTTTTCGATATCTGTGTCGTATAAAAGACGAATATTTTGTTTTACACAATTGAACAATGACTTGTACTTATTAGTGTTTGGTCCAAATCGGAACATATTTCGATATAACTGCTATGCTATGCAATTTTCACCGGGTTTTGATGGAAGGTTTTTTATATATATGCCCGAGGTGGTGGGAATCTAAAGTTCGGCCCGGCCGAACTTAACGCCTTTTTACTTGTTTGTTACTTGTTTTGATTACTTTAGGCAATTTTCAGATTTGTTTTAGAAATTTTGTTGGAAGAGATTATTTTAGTTTTTGGAATATCACTTCAAAGAAGGTACCTGATCCAACCATTGGTATACATTTCGAAATATGGCTGAGCTCGCTCGCTGTTTTTGTTATAGCTCTACTAATATCTACATGACAGACATGGCCTTTTGTTTATACAATTAAAGAAAAACAAGTAAAAGCGTGCTAAGTTCGGCCGGGCCGAATCTTATATACCCTCCACCATGGATCGCATTTGTCGAGTTCTTTTCCCGGCATCTCTTCTTAGGCAAAAAAGGATATAAGATAAGAGTTGCTCTGCTATTAAAACGATATCAAGATATGGTCCAGTTCGGACCACAATTAAATTATATGTTGGAGACCTGTGTAAAATTTCAGTCAATTCGTATAAGAATTGCGCCCATTGGGGCTCACGAAGTAAAATAGAGAGAACGATTTATATGGGATCTGTATCGGGCTATAGACCGATTCAGACCATAATAAACATGTTTGTTGATGGTCATGAGAGGATCCATCATACAAAATTTCAGGCATATCGGATAATAATTGCGACCTCTAGGGGTCAAGAAGTCAAGATCCAAGATCGGTTTATATGGAAGCTATATCAGGTTATGAACCGATTTGAACCTTATTTGACACAGTTGTTGAAAGTAAAAATAAAATACGTCATGCAAAATTTTAGCTAAATCGGATAGAAATTGCGCCCTCTAGAAGCTCAAGAAGTCAA
Source organism: Stomoxys calcitrans (assembly GCF_963082655.1). Taxonomy (NCBI): domain Eukaryota; kingdom Metazoa; phylum Arthropoda; class Insecta; order Diptera; family Muscidae; genus Stomoxys; species Stomoxys calcitrans. The sequence goes on along the minus strand of NC_081552.1, from coordinate 89,343,099 downwards.
ATCCCCAGATCTGTTTATATGACAGCTATATCAGGTTATGAACCGATTTCAACCATACTTGGCACAGTTGTTGGGTATAATAACGAAATACTTCGTGCAAAATTTCATTCCAATCGGATAAGAATTGCGCATTCTAGAGGCTCAAGAAGTCAAGACCCAAGATCGGATTATATGGCAGCTATATCAGGTTATGAACCGATTTGATCCATACTTGCCACAGTTGTTGGATATAACAACAAAACACGTCGTGCAAAATTTCATTTCAATCGGATAAGAATTGCGCACTCTAGAGGCTCAAGAAGTCAAGACCCAAGATCGGTTTCTATGGCAGCTATATCAGGTTATGGACCGATTTGAATCATACTTGGCACAGTTGTTGGATATCATAGCAAAACACGTCGTGCAAAATTTCATCCCAATCGGATAAGAAATGCGCACTCTAGTGGCTTAAGAAGTCAAGACCCAAGATCGGTTTCTATGGCAGCTATATCAGGTTATGGACCGATTTGAATCATACTTGGCACAGTTGTTGGATATCATAGCAAAACACGTCGTGCAAAATTTCATCCCAATCGGATGAGAAATGCGCACTCTAGAGGCTCAAGAAGTCAAGACCCAAGATCGGTTTATATGGCAGCTATATCAAAACATGGACCGATATGGCCCATTTACAATACCAACCGACCTACACTGATAAGAAGTATTTGTGCAAAATTTCAAGCGGCTAGCTTTACTCCTTCGGAAGTTAGCGTGCTTTCGACAGACAGACGGACGGACGGACGGACGGACGGACAGACGGACGGACATGGCTAGATCGACATTAAATGTCGCGACGATCAAGAATATATATACTTTATGGGGTCTCAGACGAATATTTCGAGTAGTTACAAACAGAATGACGAAATTAGTATACCCCCCATCTTATGGTGGAGGGTATAACAAGTAAAAGCCTGCTAAGTTCGGCCGTGGCGAATCTTATGAACGCACCACTATGAATTCTGTTATATATGGGAGCTGTATCCTGTTATAGACCGATTTGGACCGTACTTACTACAGCTGTTGAAAGTCATAACAGAACACAGAAATTTTAGCCAAATCGGACAAAACTTACAGCTTCCAGTGGTTTTTGAAGTCAAATCGGGAGATCGGCTTAATTAAACCGTACTTGGCACAGTTGTTGGGTGTCGTAACAGAACACAATATACAAAATTTCAGCCAAATCGGATGAAAATTGAGGCTTCCAGCGGCTCAAGAAATTAAATCGGGAGATCGGTGTATATGGGAGCTATATCAGGTCCTTGAACGATTTGAACCATACATAGCACAGTTGTTGAAAGTAATAACAGAACACAAGTGCAAAATTTTAGCCGAATCGGACAAAAATTGTGGCTTCCATTGGCCCAAGAATTCAAATCGGGAGATCGGTTAATATGGGAGCTACGTCTAAGTCTGATCCTTATTTGTGATCCTCAACGACCTACTTTTATATAAAGTATCGGTGTAAAATCTCAAGCGACTAGCTCTACGCGTTCGACCGTTATCGCGATTTCGACAGACGGACGAAAGGACGCACACGGCAAGTTCGAATTCGAGACTATCAAATATATATGTACTTTATGGAGTCCTAGATCCATATTTTGAAGTGTTACAATCGAAATGACTAGATCTGTGATACCCCCATCCTATGGTGGTGGGTACAAAGATTATGGAATGATTATAAGCATCCACTGAGACACACATTTACATTTGTTTTTATACCCTCCACCATAAGATGGGGGGTATACTAATTTCGTCATTCTGTTTGTAACTACTCGAAATATTCGTCTGAGACCCCATAAAGTATATATATTCTTTATCGTCGTGACATTTTATGTCCATCTAGCCATGTCCGTCCGTCTGTCCGTCCGTCCGTCCGTCCGTCTGTCTGTCGAAAGCACGCTAACTTCCGAAGGAGTAAAGCTAGCCGCTTGAAATTTTGCACAAATACTTCCTATTAGTGTAGGTCGGTTGGTATTGTAAATGGGCCATATCGGTCCATGTTTTGATATAGCTGCCATATAAACCGATCTTGGGTCTTGAATTCTTAAACCTCTAGAGGGCACAATTCTTATCCGATTTGAATGAATTTTTGCACGACGTGTTTTTTTATTATATCCAACAACAGTGCCAAGTATGGTTCAAATCGGTCCATAACCTGATATAGCTACCATATAAACCGATCTTGGGTCTTGACTTCTTGACCCTCTAGAGGGCGCAATTCTTATCCGATTGGAATGGAATTTCGCACGAAGTATTTCGTTATGATATCCAACAACTGTGTCAAGTATGGTTCAAATCGGTTCATAACCTGATATAGCTGTCATATAAACAGATCTGGGGATTTGACTTATTGAGCTTCTAGAGGGCGCAATTCCTATCCGATTTGGCTGAAATTTTGCATGACGTATTTTATTTTTACTTTCAACAACTGTGTCAAATAAGGTTCAAATCGGTTCATAACCTGATATAGCTGCCATATAAACCGATCTGGGATCTTGACTTCTTGACCCCTAGAGGTCGCAATTATTATCCGATATGCCTGAAATTTTGTACGATGGATCCTCTCATGACCATCAACAAACGTGTTTATTATGGTCTGAATCGATCTATAGCCCGATACAGATCCCATATAAATCGTTCTCTCTATTTTACTTCGTGAGCCCCAATGGGAGCAATTCTTATACGAATTGGCTGAAATTTTACACAGGTCTCCAACATATAATTTAATTGTGGTCCGAACCGGACCATATCTTGATATCGTTTTGATAGCAGAGCAACTCTTTTCTTATTTCCTTTTTTGCCTAAGAAGAGATGCCGGGAAAAGAACTCGACAAATGCGATCCATGGTGGAGGGTATATAAGATTCGGCCCGGCCGAACTTAGCACGCTTTTACTTGTTAACTTTTATACTCGACACCATACGATGGGGGTATATTAATGTAGTCATTCCGTTTGTAACATCTGTAATATTCGTCTAAGACCCCATAAAGTATATTCTTGATCGTCTCGAAATTCTGAGTCGATCTAGCCATGTCCTTTCATCCGTCTGTCGAAATCACGAGAGCGGTCGAACGCGTAAAGATAGCCGCTTGATATTTTGCACAGAAACTTATTATTAATGTAGGTCGTTGACGATTGCAAATGGGTCATATTGGTTTAGATTTAGATATAGCTCCCATATAAACCGATCTCCCGATTTGACTTCTTGTGCCCCTGAAAGTTCCAATTTTCATCCGATTTAACTGAAATTTCATGTAGTGTTCTGTTATGACTGCCAATAACTGTGCCAAGTACGGTCCAAATCAGTCTATTACTTTTATATAGCTTCCATATAAACCGATCTCCCGATTTGACTTCTTGAGCCCTTACACGCCGAAATTTTCGTCTAGAAATTTAGCATGTAGTATTTTGTTACGACTTCCAACAACTGTGCTAAGTACGGTCCGAATCGGTCTATAACCTGATGTAGCTCCTATGTAACCCGGTCTCTTAATCATCCCTGTTCGGTTTCTAGAAGCATTAATTTTTGCTGGTTTGACAGATGTTTGGTATGTAGAATATGATTATGTCCTTCAACTAAATCTATTTTCTATAAGGTTTCAGCTGAATCCATGGTGGTGGTTTAAAAAGTTTCGGCACGCTTTTACTTGTTTCCGTCCCCTTTATAATAAAGCAGCAGTCATTTTCAGCAAACAACAGACTTTTCAGCAGTAAGCCTGCTGGTCTGAAATTGAAGAACTACTGCTGACATTGTTTCTATTTTCACGAAACTTTTTTTATGACTTTAGGACAGTGAATTGTGTGAGGCCCCTCGATATCATTCTTGAAGACAGCCTAGAACCGTCCAGATTTGAATATAGCTGCCAAATAGAACGGATTTAAGGTCTTGGCCTCATAAAAGAAACATTTATTATCCGATTTTGCAAGAATTTGACATATTCTTAGGTGGGGGTGTAAGTGGTGAGAGTAAGAGAAACAAATGGTGCGAGACAGAGAATCACTATTTAGGTGAGGGTGCTGTGGAGGTGTTATGTTCGTAGCCCTACTTGGCATGTAGGTCAGCCAATTCCTTAAGGTTCGGCTTTGACATGTGAGTCATTTGCATGTATGTTGTTGTTTGTTAATGTTTACGAGGCTGCATAAAACTATGTCTACACTTGGAGCAGATCTAGATTTGTGACGAGATTTCAGATATCTCATATTTGCAACGAGTTTTCCCATACATTTTCAGTGTGAGCAAATCTAGATTTGAGAAGCAAATCGCTTCCAAAATTTAAATGCAACACAGCGTTAGTATCGAATACCGGTTTTTATCGGTAGTTTTCGGCAGGACTAATTAAAATATATATACAGGGTGGCTGATGAATATTGCTACAATGATGAATATTGCTACATTTTTTTTTCGGTGTATGGAATACATTTTTCTTTTATTCATGTTAAATTAAATTATTAAATTAATTATTAAATTATTATTAATTAAATTAATTAATTAATTAATTAAATTAATTATTAAATTATTATTATTAAATAGAAAAAAAGTTATTACATTTTTTTTTGGTAGCGGCTTTCATCAGCCACCCTGTATACTGAATAAATATACAGAAATATATATACTGAACACAATAAAAAGTAAAAAGGCGTTAAGTTCGACCGGGCCGAACTTTGGATACCCACCACCTCGGGTATACTTGAATGTAAACCACCTTCCATCGAAATCCGGTGCAAATTGGATACCTTATGTCCCATAGCAGTTATATCGAAATTTGTCCCGATTTGGACCAAATACTAATAAGTACGAGTCATTTTTCAATTGTGTATAACAAAATATTCGTCTTTTTAGTAGCTATATCTAAAAATAAACCGATCTGAACCATATACGACACAGATGTCGACAAGCCTAACATAAGTCTCTGTGTCAAATTTCAGTGACATCGGATTATAAATGTGCTTTTATGGGGCCAAGACTTTAAATCGAGAGAGATCTACATAGCAGCTATATCCAAATCTGCACCGATTTGGGCCAAGTTGTAGAAAAATTTCGAAGAGTCTAACACAACGCACTGTCCTAAATTTCAGCGAAATCGGACAATAAATGCGCCTTTAATGTGCCCCAAAACCTAAAACCGAGAGATCGGTCTATATGGCAGCTATATCCAAATCTGGACCAATCTGTACCATATCGCAGAAGTATGTCAAGGAGCATAACTTAACTCACTGTCCCAAATTTCGGCGACATCGGACAATAAATGCGCCTTTCATGGGCCCAAAACCTTAAATCGAGAGAACGGTCTATATGGCAGCTATATCCAAATCTGAACCGATCAAGGTCAAATTGACGAAAAATATCGAAGGGCATGAGACAACTCACTGTCCCAAATTTCAGCAAAATCGGATAATAAATGTGGCTTTTATGGGCCTATGACCCTAAATCGGAGGATCGGTCTATATGGCAGCTATATCCAAATCTGGACCGATCTGGGCCAAATTGACGAAGGATGTTGAAGAGCCTAACGCAACTTACTGCCCCAAATTTCATCAAAATCGGATAATAAATGTGGCTTTTATGGGCCTAAGACCCTAAATAGGAGGATCGGTCTATATCCAAATCTGGACCGATCTGAGCCAAATTGACGGAGGATGTGAAAGGGCCTTACACAACTCACTGTCTTAAATTTCAGCAAAATCGGATAATAAATGTGGCTTTATTGGCCTAAGACCCTAAATCGGCGGATCGTTCTATATGGGACTATATCAAGATATAGTCCGATATAGCCCATCTTCGAACTTAACCTGCTTATGGACAAAAAAAGAACCTATGCAAAATTTCAGCTCAATACCTCTATTTTTAAACGTGTCTAGATCGTCTAGATTTTTACGCTGATCAAGAATATATATACTTTATAGGGTCGGAAATGGATATTTCGATGGAATGATAAAATGTATATACCCCCATCCTGTGGTGGTGGGTATAAAGAAGCAGATCACAATAAAAACCTGTCAAAAACATCCCTGTTCGCAAATGCAAATCACTTGAATCGTAGTGTAAACTGATTTTAGAGATTAGAGGGGCGAACCTTCTCACTTACCCTAATTTTCAGAAACGCCAGATCTCGGAGATGGGTGGTGCGATTTAAGCGAAATTTTGTGTGCTATCATATTGTACCGTAATAATAATAATTTGGTATCCAAATTTTAGATGGGGTACCTAGGGGGGCTGCCCCTCCTAAAACCTACCTAACATATATTTAGACCGATCACGACAATATGGGACTCAAATAAAAGGTATTTAGGATAAGAAGAACGTATCTGATATCCAGTTGTAGGACCAAGTGTTAGGGCGACCACCCCAAGCCCAAACACCTCTAAATCGGACATATTTACCGACCATGACAATATGGAACTCAAATGGAAGGTATTTGCGAGTAGAATACGAATCTAATATCAAAATGTGGGACCACGTTTCTGGGGATCCACCCCTTTCCCAAAACACCCCCAAACAGGACTTATTTACTGACCATGTAGAATACGAATCTGAAATTCAAATATGGGACCAAGTGTTTGGTGGACCGCCTCTCAACAAAAACATCCCTTAAAGGGGTCAAATTTACGACCATAGCAATATGGGGCTCAAATGAAAGGTCTTTGGGAGTAAATCACGAATCTAATATCAATATTTGGGAAAAGTGTCTTTAGGGCCACCCCAATCCCACAACACCACCCATATAGGAAGTGTTTGCTGACTATTGCAATATGAGGCTCAAATAAGAGGGTTTTTAGAACACGAATCCAATATATATTTTCAAGGCCAACTCACTGAGTGGCCGCCCATCCCCCAAAACACCCCCCAAGCCGGTCACGTTTGCAGACTATGGAAATATGATGCTCAAATTAAAGGTATTTGGGAGTAGACCATGTATCTGATATCAACATTAGGGACCAACTGTCTAAGCGACGTCCCTCCAGCATAACAACCCCCAAAAAGGACGAATTTGTTCACCAAAACAATTTGGGTCTTAAAGAGAGTGGAACTATATATTTATAGTTTTTAGGGCCAATACCCAAAACCGGACAAATTTGCTAACTTTTGCAATAAGGAGTTTAAATGAGATTAGAAAACGAACTTGATATCCAATTTTGAGGCCAATTGCAATATGGGGTTCAAATAAATGATATATAAATATATGAAAATAGAGCACGTTGCTGATATATTTTCCGGGCTTAGTTCTTTGGGGGACCACCCTGATCCCCAAAACACCCCTGAATCGGGCATATTTACCGACCATGTCAATGTGGAGCTTAAATAAAAGGTATTGGGGGGTAGAGCAAGAATTGATACCCACTTTCGGGACCAATTTTCTGGGAGTCTACCCCTTTCCGAGATACCCCACAAACGGCAATTTTTTACTGACCATCGAAATATGGGGCTCAAATAAAGGGCATGCCAATATGTAGCTTAAATGAAACATATTTGAGATTAAAAATTGAATTTGATAACCTATTTTGGGCTAAACCCAAAACCAAAAGGCAATATGGGAACCAAAGGCAATATGGGATGCTGATATTTTTCAGGCCCAAGTGTCTGGGGGCCCATCTCACCGCCGAAAACACCTCTAAATCAGACATAAGAATATCGGGCTGAAATAGATATTTTAAGAAAGGAGTACACCTTACGTCCAAACTTAAATTCGTAGACCAATAAAGATCATATAGGATTCAGATGAAGGTACTTATATTGGTAAACTATTAGTCAAGCGATATACTATTTTTGTAGCATGATATTTCACTAATAGCTCTTGAATTGTCGAAAATAAATATTCCAAGGAAACTTTTGTTCCATATAAAGTAAAAGAAGGCGCAGCGGAGCGGTCCCGGGTCAGCTAGTGGCTATATAAATGAAAAACCAAAAAAATTCCTAGGCTAAGTGCCTGTGCGGCTCCACAATCTTAAACTTCTTTCAACCGAAAGGCATTGGAAAGTTGTGTATGCTAACAATGTGGAGTATATTTAAAGTCAAGATACATACATGAGACCTAGAAATTTGGATTATTAATATATGTAAATTTTTATTCTCTGTATTGTAGAAGGCACAACGGAGCGAGCTTGGGTGGGCTAGTATTATTAAAAATTGCTAGACTGCCACTTATAACATATTGGGTTGCCCAAAAAGTAATTGCGGATTTTTCATATAGTCGGCGTTGACAAATTTTTTCACAGCTTGTGACTTGCATTTTTCTTCTGTCAATTATCAGCTGTTACTTTTAGTTTGCTTTAGAAAAAAGTGTAAAAAAAGTATATTTGATTAAAGTTCATTCTAAGTTTTATTAAAAATTCATTTACTTTCTTTTAAAAAATCTGCAAGTACTTTTTGGGCAACCCAATATTTGTAGCATAAGAAGCTTATGTATTTTGTAGAGGTAACATACCTCAGCATCAGTGTTGCCACTCAAGAAAATTATTTCTTACCAAAATTTGAGAGATATAAGAGTTCATAAATTTTCGGTTCAAGGGTAAGAGCCCAGATATATGCATTTACTAACCATTTTCGACGTTATAGTGGGCCCCTTAACATCTGAGTATTAACCGGATCTGACCTTATTTATATGCACTTGTCCTATATTCCTGTTTTCCGATTGAAGGCATACAAAAGCCGCATTTTTTACCCAGAATATATGAAATTTCTTTCCTGAAACTTGTTACAGCATTTATCCCCTCGAAATATATGGTTTTATTCTCCACGAATACAAAGAATGGTCAAGAAGTGAAATAATTTTAAGTTATCATCGGCGATTTTTTCAAGACACAAAAAGAATTTTTATATGGTGGAAAAACCTACCAAACATTGAGGCCAGCCTACCAACCTACCAAGAGAATAAAAACCTACCAGTATACAAAATTGCAAAAAAGTCAAATTATGCCCAAGAACATTCCACTAACGAACAGGGGCAAACTTCTCACAAACCAATGCGTGCAGCCTGATTCAAGTTTAAGCTCAATAATAAGGTACCTCGATTTTATAACCGAGTCTGAACGGCAGGGTGACACCTCATTGGATAGAAGTACCTCACAATTTTTGCCAGCATTAGGAGGCGAAAGCCACCGCTAAAAATTTTTTCTGATGGTCTCGACAAGATTCGAACCAGACTTCAGTGTCATAGGATCTCCCGATACAGGGTATTGAGGCCATCAAACATTCATTTATTTCCCCAATTCGATGAAATTTGGCATAGTGTGTTCTGATAGACCTCCACCTATTCCTCTTAAATAGGATCGGACCATATTTGGATATAACAGCCGATATTGTGTAATGAGCCTATAAAAGAAGAATTTTTCATCATATTTCGATAAAATTTGACACAGAGAATTAAGGTTCCCCTCTTAACCTTATTGTTGAATTTCGTCCAGATCGGACCTTATTTTGATATAGCTGCCATATAGACCGAACTCCCAAAATAGAGTATTAAGCCCATAAAACGATCATTTTTCATCCGATTTTGATGAAATTGAAACAATGCGTTTTGGCACCCCTCTAAAACTTTTTGTAGAATATTGTTCAGATTGGGCCGTAAATGTGGACCAGATACTTTACACAATATTCTATACAATCTTCTATTATATCTTCTATCTATCTTTATTTATTATATAAAAATTAAATTGTTGAGCTTTGTTTGTTTGTCTGTTCCGTATAGATTCAAAAACGGCTGAACCGATTTTCATGAAATTTTCACGGATGGTAAAAAAAGTGAAAATAGAGTACTCAATTTTTTGATATCCGGATCCTCCCCCTTACCCCCATTTTCAAAAACGCCAGATTTCGGAGATGGGTGCACCGATTTAAGCAAACCAAACCACCTTATGGTACACCAAAAACACGAAATTGGTATACAGTTTTTGGGTCTAATAACCTGGGCCCCATCCCAAAATCTACTCGAACGACATGTGTACCGATTTGGACAATATGGGTATCAAATGAAAGGTATTTAAGAGTAAAGTATGAATTTGATATAAAAATTTCACTCTTAATTATCGGGGGTCCCCCACCCCAAAACAGCCCCAAGAGGACAATCTCACCGGCTTGGGCAATTTGGGAATCAAATGAAAGGTATTTAAGAGTAGAGTATGAACTTGGCATTAATATATGTCGGTGTCTGAGGCGCCCCCACCTTCCAAAAACCCCTCAACAGAACATATTTACCTATTAGGACAATATGGGTATCATATGAATGGTGTTTGAAAGTTGTGTACACATCTGTCTCTCCAACCCCAAAAACCCCCAAAACGGGCATGAATGTCCAACGTCACAAAATGGGTATTTTTGTAAATGAAAGGTCTTTGAGAATTGACTATGAATCTGATTTACACATTTGGGACAGAGTCTGCGACCGGCCTTCCCACTAAATACCCTTCAATAGGACGTGTAGTTCGATCGGGATAATATGTCAATTTAAAGAAAGGTCTATGACAGAATATTTCGAATCTAATGTTGGTATAAGGATTCAAGTACATGGGTCACGTCCTACCTTTCCGCAGGACAAGTAGATCGCGACTCAATTAAATTGTCGTTCAGTTCTTACCGCCGGGGGACCGACCCTCTCCTCCCAATAAATACAACTCCAAACTATCATGTAGGATGACCGAGAATATATTGTACTCAAATAAAAGGATGTGTCAGAGTGCAATTTTCCTCCCCCTATCCTACCCAAAAAACAAGGAATTAAAAATAAAATATGAAGGCCGATCAGGATAGAATAGGACATAAATCAAAGACCTTTGGTAATAGAGAACAATGTTTAACCTCAAATTGGGATGGACACATGAGGACATGCGGATCTTTAAGTGGTCGCTTTGAAATATGATTTTGAATGTAGATAACGAAAACAAAAGAAAAATTAATTAGTGTGGACCTGAACGAGACCCGTAGCCCTGAATATCTTGATAGCCACCTTCAAAATGCTTAACACAATGGGGCTCAAACAAAAGCGTGCTCTAGCACGATGTTGATTTTACTTCAGGGTTCGCCTCTAAACTCCCTTCAAACTGGTCACGATTGTCTACTATGGCGATAAATAATAGGTATTTGATAGTAGAAAACGAATTTTATATTCAATTTTGAGGCCAAATGTGTGGGGGTCGTTTCACCCCATAAAATCCCACTAAAGCAATGGCAATTGGGGCTCAAATAAAAGAAATTTGAGAGTAGGTCACGATTCTGATATTTTTTCAAGGCCAAGTACGTGGGTGGCTGCCCCACGCTTCATACCCCTCAAACTGGACATATTTGTGGATTATGGCAAAAAGGGGCTCAAATCTGTATCTGTTTCATGGCTAAGTGTTTCAGGGACTCCTCACCTCATTAACTCCCCCTAAACCACACATATATACCGAATGAATCTGATATCCACTTTCGGTCCAAAGAGTTCGGCACCACCAAATTCAAAAAAAAAAAAAAATGAAATAAATCTAACATCCAAACCTTAATGGGCGGACCATTCCTTTAACCTATTTTCAATAACGCCTGATCTCGGAGATGGGTGGGACGATTTAAGCGAAAATTAGTTTGTTTATAACAACTTAAATACAGACATTTTTATCCTTATTTAGGATGGAATAACTAGGGGGCCGACCTACCTCCAAAACTAGCAAACTGGAATATAATCCAATAATGACAATATGGGACTCAAGTGAAAGGTATTTGAGACCAGAGCACGAATTGTATATATGGGATTCTGCCTCACCCAAAAAACACCACCATACCGGACATATTTACCGACCATAGCAATATAAGGCTCTGATGAAAGGTATTTGGGTGAAGAGAACCAATAAAATATCCACATTGTCGGGAAATATCTGAAAGGCCGTACCACCACCCCTAAACAGGACTTATTTCCTCACGTGACCTTATAGGAACGGTGCAGACAGAGTCGCCGACAACGAAAAGTTGCTTAAAATGGAATCGACAATTTTTCTTTTTTTAGGAACCTTGGACTATTAATAAAATATATGAATAATTTTCAGCAATATTTTTCATGTTGTTATGTTATACGCAATTTAATTAAATAAAATAAAAAGTTTTTTATTAATAATTTTTCAAGTTTTTTTGCCTGTTAGGGCGAGATCATTAAATTTTAAAATTTTTGTTTGTTTCTCTTTCAGGACGCGTTTCGTCTTTGATTAGAAGACTTTTCAACCATATTAGGTGTGATGGCTTCAAGGGCCGTGCGTTAGTATGTTGTATTTAAATCGTATTTCATTGCGAAAACGCATCAATGATACAATTACCACATTAAGCAAGCTCGACAACCCTGCTTATTAATGAACCTTTTCCAACGCATTTATTTCTGTGTAATGGCAGACATTCTGTCTGTACCCAGCAAAAACTAGGTAAGTAGATGCCATTACCCACTGGCATACCAGTAAGAAAATTCTTCTTACTCGTAGGAATACCAAATAATGGGTTACCTATAATGAGTTAAATAATTACTTATTGGTAATAAGAAGTTAAAGAATAGCCAAAAATTAATTAATAATTCAAAAGAAAATTTGAAAACGAAAAGAATTCTGTTAAATCTTAAAGTAATTACGATACGATCGATAGCGTCCGTCTCTAGGCCAAAAAAGCCACCTGTGCCAAAGTAAATCGGACCAGAAATGCCATCTGTAATTTGTGCACAAATTAACATGGACATACACATAAACAAACAAACATGGCTAAATCGAATCAGAAAGTGATTCTCACTCGATCGGTATACTTATAACGTCGATCTCTTATTCTTTTTTAAAAACAAGTAAGGACGGGCTAATGTCAGGCAAAACCGACCTTTTGATGCCTTACACCGCTGGGGAATGCATTAAAATTCGAAATTAAAATTCGCTTTCATTTCAAATGAAGAATTTTGATTTCGTATGAGTAAAATTTCTAGAAAATTGTTCGGTAAATGCGCTTGCGAAAGCCTTAAAGTAAAACAAGTAAAAGCGTGCTAAGTTCGGCGGGGCCGAATCTTATATACCCTCCACCATGGAGCGCATTTCTCAGTTCTTTTCCCGGCATCTCTTCTTAGGCAAAAAATGATATAAGAAAAGATTTGCTCTGCTATTAGAGCGATATCAAGATATGATCCGGTTTAGACCACAATTAAATTATATGTTAGGGCCTCAAAATGTAAAATATATGGGAGCTGTATCGGGCTATAGACCGATTCTGACCCTAATAAACACGTATGTTGATGGTCATAAGAGGATCCGTCGTACAAAATTTCAAATCGGATAAGAATTGCGCTCTCTAGAGGCCCAAGATCGGTTTTTATGGCAGCTACATCAGGTTATGGACCGATGTGAACCATACTTGGCACAGTTATTGGATATCATAGCAAAACACGTCGTGCAAAATTTCATCCCAATCGGATAAGAATTGCGCACTCTAGAGGCTCAAGAAGTCAAGACCCAAGATCGGTTTATATGGCAGCTATATCAGGTTATAGACCGATGTAAACCATACTTGGCACAGTTATTGGATATCATAACAAAACATGTCGTGCAAAATTTCATTCCAATCGGAAAAGAATTGCGCACTCTAGAGGCTCAAGAAGTCAAGACCCAAGATCGGTTTATATGGCAGCTATATCAAAACATGGACCAATATGGCCCATTTACAATACCAACCGACCTACACTAATAAGAAGTATTTGTGCAAAATTTCAAGCGGCTAGATTTCGGAAGTTAGCGTGCTTTCGACAGACAGACGGACGGACATGGCTAGATCGACATAAAATGTCGCGACGATCAAGAATATATATACTTTATGGGGTATCAGACGAATATTTCGAGTAGTTACAAACAGAATGACGAAATTAGTATACCCCCATCCTATGGTGGAGGGTATAAAAATATATATGGGAGTTATATCTAAATCTGTTCCGATTTCAACCAAAATCGGTACACATAGTAAAAATCATAAAAGAATACGATCTGCAAAAGTTTTAGAAAATATATCAAGAAATATGCTCACAATGGCTCTAAAATTGAAAATCGGGTGATACATATATATCGGAGCTATATATAAATCTGAATCGATTTCCATGAAATACTGCAGCAATGTTGCGAGTCATAAGAAAACCCTTTGTGCCAAATTTCGTGAGAATCGGTTAACAAATGACCATTTAATTGCATTATTACTGCAAATCGGACGAACATATATATGGGAGCCATACTCAAATCTGAACCGATTTTGATTTTAATCCGAATTTGTTGTGCTATTTGAAAAGAGAACCGTTTTGCAAAATTTTGAGAAGATCGGTTAATAAATACGCTGACAAAGTGAATGGGAGTCATTATTTTGGCTGATTCAGTACATTTGGAAGTAATTCTTTATTTTGCAACATTTAGTATGTTTGCGGGTATGCCATTATTTTAAAGCAATAAGTATTATTAATTTAAAGCTATTATTTTCCATACTTTGGTATGTTTAGAGGTATGTCATTGTTTTTAGCACTTCAGTATTTGAACGAAGATTTCATTATTTGTCATCTGGTGGTATGTTTACACTGAAGTACTTTCTTTTGAGGACATGCCCATGTTAAAGTATTACTGCGGGTATACCTACTAGTAAGTGGTTACAGAATCTTGTTTCGGGTTACCCACTGACTTACCCGGTAATATGAGTTTTTGCTGGGTAGTAAAAAAAGAAAAGTTTTTTATTAATGTGAGAAATTGAAATCATTTATTTTTATTAAAACAGTAAAAACGTTCATTAAAAGAAATGGCAATTTCAAATGAATGGTTTATTGAGTAAATAACCTTTTTAATTTTATTTTTGAGCCTTTCATAAATCCAATTTGCTAAATTGTTAATCAATATTAATTAAATTAATGACAGATAAAATTATTAAAATTTTATGGATTTTCACCAAATTCTTTATATGAGTTAGTTGTTAGAATACGCAAACTACTACATAGTACACGAGACTACCATGCTATTCATGAATCGCAAAAACAGGTTTCAGTTCCCTGGCCCGTCAAACATTATTTTTGTTATTATACCCACCACCGACGGATGCGGGTATATTCATTTTGTCATTCCGTTTGCAACACATCGAAATATCCATTTCCGACCCTATAAAGTATATATATTCTTGATCAGCGTAAAAATCTAAGACGATCTAGACATGTCCGTCCGTCTGTCTGTTGAAATCACTAATACAGTCTTCAAAAATAGAGATATTGAGCTGAAATTTTGCACAGGTTCTTTTTTTATCCATAAGCAGTTTATGTTCGAAGATGGGCTATATCGGACTATATCTTGATATAGCCCCCATATAGACCGATCCGCCGATTTAGGGTCTTAGGCCAATAAATGCCACATTTATTATCCGATTTTGCTGAAATTTGGGACAGTGAGTTGTCTTAGGCCCTTCGATATCTTCTGTCAATATGGCTCAGATCGGTTAAGATTTGGATATAGCTGCTATATAGACCGATCCTCCAATTTAGGGTATTAGGCCCATAAAAGCTACATTTATTATACGATTTTGCTGAAATTCGGGACAGTGAGTTGTCTTAGGCCCTTCGACATCTTCCGTTAATATGGCCCAGATCGGTTTAGATTTTGATATAGCTGCCATATAGACCGATCCTCCGATTTAAGGTACCGATAAAAGCCACATTTATTATCCGATTTTGCTGAAATTTGGGACAGTGAGTTGTGTTAGGCCCTTCAACATCCTCCGTCAGTGTGGCCCAGATCGGTTCAGATTTGGATATAGCTGCCATATAGACCGATTCTCCAATTTAGGGTCTTAGGCCCATAAAAGCCACATTTATTATCCGATTTTGCTGAAATTCGGGACAGTGAGTTGTCTTAGGCCCTTCGGTATCTTCCGTCAATATGGCTTAGATCGGTTTAGATTTTGATATAGCTGCCATATAGACCGATCCTCCGATTTAAGGTCTTAGACCCATAAAAGCCACATTTATTATCCGATTTTGCTGAAATTTGGGACAGTGAGTTATGTTAGGCCCTTCAACATCCTCCGTCAATGTGGCCCAGATCGTTCCAAATTTGGATATAGCTGCCATATAGACCGATCTCTCGGTTTTAGGTTTTGGGGCCATAAAAAGCGTATTTATTGTCCGATGTTGCCGAATTTGGGACAAAGAGTTAAGTTAAGCCCCTCCACATATTTCTGCAAGTTGGTCTAGATCGATCATGATTTGCATATAGCTGCCATATAAACCGATCACTCGATTTAAAGTCTTGGCCCCATAAAAGGCGCATTTTTAATCCGATTGGACTGAAATTTGACACACTGACTTATGTTATGCTTTTCGATATCCGTGTCGAATATAGTTCAGATCGGTTTATTTTTATACCCTCCACCATAAGATGGGGGGTATACTAATTTCGTCATTCTGATTGTTACTACTCGAAATATTCGTCTGAGACCCTATAAAGTATATATATTCTTGATCGTCGTGAAATTTTATGTCGATCTAGCCATGTCCGTCCGTCTGTCCGTCCGTCCGTCCGTCCGTCCGTCTGTCTGTTGAAAGCACGCTAACTTCCGAAGGAGTAAAGCTAGCCGCTTGAAATTTTGCACAAATACTTCTTATTAGTGTAGGTCGGTTGGTATTGTAAATGGGCCATATCGGTCCATGTTTTGATATAGCTGCCATACAAACCGATCTTGGGTCTTGACTTCTTGAGCCTCTAGAGTGCGCAATTCTTATCCGATTGGGATGAAATTTTGCACGACGTGTTTTGTTATGATATCCAACAACTGTGCCGAGTATGGTTCAAATCGGTTTATAACCTGATATAGCTGCCATATAAACCGATCTTGGGTCTTGACTTCTTGAGCCTCTAGAGAGCGCAATTCTTATCCGATTAAAACGAAATTTTGCACGACGTGTTTCGTTACTATATCCAACAACTGTGTTAAGTGTGATTCAAATCGGTCCATAACCTGATATAGCTGCCATATAAACCGATCTTGGGTCTTGACATCTTGAGCCTCTAGAGAGCGCAGTTCTTATCCGATTAAAACGAAATTTTGCACGACGTGTTTCGTTATTATATCCAACAACTGTGTTAAGTATGATTCAAATCGGTCCATAACCTGATATAGCTGCCATATAAACCGATCTTGGGTCTTGACTTCTTGAGCCTCTAGAGAGCGCAATTTTTATCCAATTTGAATGAATTTTGGCACGTAGTATTTTGTTATGATATCCAACAACTGTGCCAAATATGGTTCAAATCGGTGCATAACCTGATATAGCTGTCATATAAACAGATCTAGGGACTTGACTTCTTGACCTTCTAGAGGGCGCAATTCCTATCCGATTTGGCTGAAATTTCGCAAGACGTTTTTTATTGTTACTTTCAACAACTATGTCAAATAAAGTACAAGTCGGTTCATAACCTGATATAGCTGCCATATAAACCGATCTGGGATCTTGACTTCTTGAGCCTCTAGAGGTCGCAATTATTATCCGATTTGCCTGAAATTTTGTACGACGGATTCTTTCATGACCATCAACATACGTGTTTATTATGGACTGAATCGGTCCATAGCCCGATACAGCTCCCATATAAATCGATCTCTCTATTTTACTTTTTGAGCTCACAAAGAGCGCAATTCTGACATTTTATACAGGTCTCCAACATATAATTTAATTGTGGTCCAAACCGGACCATATCTTAATATCGCTCTATTAGCAGAGCAAATCGTTTCTTATATCCTTTTTATACCCTCCACCATAAGATGGGGGGTATACTAATTTCGTCATTCTGTTTGTAACTACTCGAAATATTCGTCTGAGACCCCATAAAGTATATATATTCTTGATCGTCGTGAAATTTTATGTCGATCTAGCCATGTCCGTCCGTCTGTCCGTCCGTCCGTCCGTCCGTCCGTCCGTCCGTCCGTCCGTCCGTCCGTCCGTCCGTCCGTCCGTCCGTCCGTCCGTCCGTCTGTCTGTCGAAAGCACGCTAACTTCCGAAGGAGTAAAGCTAGCCGCTTGAAATTTTGCACAAATACTTCTTATTAGTGTAGGTCGGTTGGTATTGTAAATGGGCCATATCGGTCCATGTTTTGATATAGCTGTCATATAAACCGATCTTGGGTCTTGACTTCTTGAGCCTCTAGAGTGCGCAATTCTTATCCGATTGGAATGAAATTTTGCACGACTCGTTTTGTTATGATATCCAACAACTGTGCCAAGTATGGTTCAAATCGGTCCATAACCTGATATAGCTGCCATACAAACCGATCTTGGGTCTTGACTTCTTGAGCCTCTATAGGGCGCAATTCTTATCCGATCAGAATGAAATTTTGCACGACGTGTTTTGTTATGATATCCAACAACTGTGCCAAGTATGGTTCAAATCGGTTCATAAACTGATATAGCTGCCATATAAACCGATCTTGGGTCTTGACTTCTTGAGCCTCTAGAGTGCGCAATTCTTATCCGAATGGAATGGAATTTCGCACGACGTGTTTTGTTATGATACCCAACAACCTTGCCAAGTATGGTTGAAATCGGTCAATAACCTGATATAGCTGTCATATAAACAGATCTGGGGATTTGACTTCTTGAGCTTCTAGAGGGCGCAATTCCTATCCGATTTGGCTGAAATTTTGCATGACGTATTTTATTTTTACTTTCAACAACTGTGTCAAATAAGGTTCAAATCGGTTCACAACCTGATATAGCTGCCATATAAACCGATCTGGGACCTTGACTTCTTGACCCCAAGAGGTCGCAATTATTATCCGATATGCCTGAAATTTTGTACGATGGATCCTCTCATGACCATCAACAAACGTGTTTATTATGGTCTGAATCGGTCTATAGCCCGATACAGATCCCATATATATCGTTCTCTCTATTTTATTTCGTGAGCCCCAATGGGCGCAATTCTTATACGAATTGGCTGACATTTTACCGGACCATATCTTGATATCGTTTTAATAGCAGAGCAACTCTTTTCTTATCTCCTTTTTTGCCTAAGAAGAGATGCCGGGAAAAGAACTCGACAAATTCGATCCATGGTGGAGGGTATATAAGATTCGGCCCGGCCGAACTTAGCACGCTTTTACTTGTTTTGCCTAAAAAGAGATGCCGGGAAAAGAACTCGACAAATGCGATCCATGGTGGAGGGTATATAAGATTCGGCCCGGCCGAACTTAGCACGCTTTTACTTGTTAGATATAACTACTAAAAAGACCAATATTTTGTTATATACAATTGAACAATAACTTTTAATTATTAGTATCTGGTCCAAATCGGAGCATAGCTGCTATGGGGCATAAGGTATGAATTTTGCACCGGATTTTGAGGAAAGATGGTTCACATATATATCCAAGGTGGTGGGTATCCAAAGTTCGGCCCGGCCGAACTTAACGCCTTTTTACTTGTTTTTTCTTTAAACTTTTTTTTTACAAAATTCGGTTTAAAAGAAGGTATTTCGTATTAAAACTAGTTTTAGTGGCTTCTATAATTTATAAAATTTAATTGAAAAACTTATTATCACGCTGTCATACTTACTGAGTTACTTCATCATAAAGAAAATGATGTCGGTAATCTAGAGAATGCGTGAAAAAAAACATGAGATCATTAGTTCGAACAAAGAAAACAAAACTTACCAAACCGAAACAAAGACATTTTGGACTCGTTGGTTTAATGGTTTTGTTTTGCTTACAAAGCAAATCTTGCAAAGGGTGCCTTTCAACAACATTTTTTTTCTTTGGTTCGTTGAGATTCAAAATAAATTTTTGCAGGAAAATTAAAAAAAATGTTGTCGTTGTTTTTTGAATAAAAGTTGTTGGTTTTTTAAAATTCTTTTCATCTGTGCATCCCAAAAAAAATATTTCCCTCTTGTCATTTTTACGGAAGGTCTCGATATATACATATTTCCTTTGTCAAACTGCATTATTTACTAATGCAAACTGCATTATTTACTGCGAACGACTGCATCATTCCTTTCTTTAACACAAACAATCATCCCAGGTGTTTTATGTTCGCTTGCTCAGTGAATAATACATCGCCCATAGATCTTCCTGGAGAGTTTTGTGCGCTTATGTCTATGATCAAAAACCAACCCAACATTCTCCCTGAAAAAAAAAACTAACCATGGTAAACGCGGGGAACTTTAATTGATGCCTCCAAACACTGTCGTCACACTAATTTGATTTAATTGTTCTCAAGTCAAAGCTGACAAATCAAAATAAAGAATTTCCCTGCGATTTGTGCCAAAATGCCAAAAACAATAAAAAAGGCGATGTTTCGGCATTCACTCAAAACAAACGAAAAAAAAAGTAAAAAGGCCGAACCGAACTTTGGATACTCACCACCTCAAATATATATATTAACAAAATTTCGTCATAGTACGATGAAAAATTCATCATTTTTGAACCCATAGCAGCTATATCTTAATACAGTCCGATCTGAACAATATTCAGGAAGACTATGTAAGGGTCGAACACAACTCTTTGTACCAAATTCATCGGCTAAAAAATGCATCTTTTATGGGCCTAAGAACTTAAATCGGGAGATCGGTATAGGTTTATGGCAGCTATATCCAAATATTAACCGATCTAAACCATATAGGACAAGTATGTCAAAGAGCCTTATAGGGCTCAATGTATCAATTTTCAGCGAAATTGGACAATAAATGCGCCTTTTATAGGTCTTACTTAAATCGGGATATCGGCCTATATCGCAGCTATATCTAAATATAGACCGATCTGGGCCTTACTGATCACAAATGTCGAATAGCCTAGCAGAGCCCACTGTGCCAAATTTCTTGACCATACTCGGTACGAATTTCGAAGTGCCTAACACAATACATTTTGCTAAATTTCAGCAGTTAACTATTTCACCTATTTTGGGGCCTGGAACCTTAAATAGGGCGATCGGTATAAACTCATATGACAGGTACATCCTAATCTAGACCGATCTTTGCTATATTGAACTGGGATATCAAGTTGCCTTATACAACACACTTTCCCAAATTTCTGCGAAATCGGAGAGTAAAGGCGCCTATTATGGGCCCAAAAGTTTTAATGGAAAAATCGGTCTATATGCCAGTTATATCCAAATAAATAACGACCTTGACCATTATCTGTATGACTGTCAAGGGGCCTAATGTAACTTATTGTGCTTAATTTCAGCAAAATCGGTTACTAAATTCACCTTTTATTGGCCGAAAACCTTATTTCAGGAGTGCGGTGTATATGACAGCTATATCCAAATCTGGAACGATCTGGGCATCGAACAAGGATGTCAAGAGTACTAACACAACTCAATGTCCCAAATTTCAGCGAAATTGGACAATAAATGCGCCTTTAATGGTCACAAGACATTAAATCGAGAAATCGGTCTATATGGCAGCATTATCCAAATCTGCACCGATCTGGGCCGTATTCAATAAAGATGTGGAGAGGGCTAACACAACTCCCTGTCCCAAATTTCAGCAATATCGGATGATAAATGTGGGCTCAATGGGCCTAAGACCTTAAATCGGCAGATTTATATGGGGTCTATATCAAGATATAGTCCGATATAGCCCATCTTCGAACTAAACCTGCCTATGAATAAAAAAGAATCTGTGCAAAGTTTGAGGTTAATATCTCTACATTTAAAGACTGTAGCGTGATTTTAACAGACAGACAGTCAGACATGGTAGATCGTCTTAGATTTTTACGACAATTAGGAATATGTATACTTTATAGGGTCAGAAATGGATATGTTGGTGTGTTGCAAATGGAATGACAAAATGAATATACCCCCTTCCTTCGGTGGTGGGTATAAAAATACTTTTCTGAAAAAGCTTCTCTCCGAACATATTTACTAAATCTCAAAGTCTAAAAAACAAAGAACATCAAAAGGGATGTATAGTTGTAGGTAAGAGCCCAACAAAGTCCAGCTTTAAATTTGCAACATTGATATGGCACAACGAAAAAAAGGGAAAAACACAATCTTGTAGCATCAATGTAGGCAACCATTGCACACATTTCAACAATTGCACACATATTCTCCTACCGTTGGTAACCGTAACTTAACTCACACAATTGCTGCTATCAGACGCATATGTCCTAAAACGTAATTTCGGCCAAGTTAAGAACCGATAAGCAGTAAAAATCAGTAACACCAGCAGACTCCACATGCGTGTTGCAAGTATAGCCCCAAAACGTATCGCACACACACAAACACACTTGCTAAACCAAAAACAAACATACGTCAGTTAGACAAACGGGACGAACAGAAGAACGTGGAGACACCAACATACCACATGTGGACAACACTTTAGACAAGCTGTTTTCGCGTTTGTTACCTCATGTCCTGTTGCAGTTGAAGCCTTAAGGCATATGTGGAGTGGTATCTCCAAGGCGATAGGTGGCCAGAGATTGCATATGAAATGTATACAGCAGCAGAGTAAAAAAGAATAAAAAATATCGTGGAGTTGGTAAAGCTAAGCAAACAATTTAGGGTACCATTTCGGCCCAACATCTGTTTAGAACTTTAAAACCTTACATCATTGAACTAATATGTGATGTTATAATCTGATTTGATCTTGAAAATCTATACAAATTACAACATTGAGCACAAAGCTGAATTAGCGAAAACTTACTGTGTCAGACATGGATCTTAGGGATCATAAAGAGTTTGCAACAGATTAAGTCACAAGCATAGGATGGAATATTGGGGGCATTACCACAAAAGGAAGCGGAATTCCCGGCTACCTATCTAGTCGCTATACACATTGAACGCCTCACGGCTATTCCACTCAAATCTATGGATCGCATAGTATATATCAACGACGGGCAAAAAAGCTGCCTGCATGCTCTTTGGCTCAGCAGCTTATGCTCTTTTTGTGCGTTTAAGTTTTCTTTACACGTATAATAGTGAACATAAACACGTATAATAGTGAATTAATGAGAAATACCAATTTTTAAAGAGTGATTTGTTAAGAGCTTGATAACTTTTTTTTTTAAAAAAAAACGCATAAAATTTGCAAAATCTCATCGGTTCTTTATTTGAAACGTTAGATTGGTCCATGACATTTACTTTTTGAAGATAATTTCATTTAAATGTTGACCGCGGCTGCGTCTTAGGTGGTCCATTCGGAAAGTCCAATTTTGGGCAACTTTTTCGAGCATTTCGGCCGGAATAGCCCGAATTTCTTCGGAAATGTTGTCTTCCAAAGCTGGAATAGTTGCTGGCTTATTTCTGTAGACTTTAGACTTGACGTAGCCCCACAAAAAATAGTCTAAAGGCGTCAAATCGCATGATCTTGGTGGCCAACTTACCGGTCCATTTCTTGAGATGAATTGTTCTCCGAAGTTTTCCCTCAAAATGGCCATAGAATCGCGAGCTGTGTGGCATGTAGCGCCATCTTGTTGAAACCACATGTCAACCAAGTTCAGTTCTTCCATTTTTGGCAACAAAAAGTTTGTTAGCATCGAACGACAGCGATCGCCATTCACCGTAACGTTGCGTCCAACAGCATCTTTGAAAAAATACGGTCCAATGATTCCACCAGCGTACAAACCACACCAAACAGTGCATTTTTCGGGATGCATGGGCAGTTCTTGAACGGCTTCTGGTTGCTCTTCACTCCAAATGCGACAATTTTGCTTATTTACGTAGCCATTCAACCAGAAATGAGCCTCATCGCTGAACAAAATTTGTCGATAAAAAAGCGGATTTTCTGCCAACTTTTCTAGGGCCCATTCACTGAAAATTCGACGTTGTGGCAGATCGTTCGGCTTCACGAGCTGTATTTTATACGGTTTTACACCAAGATCTTTGCGTAAAATCTTCCATGTGGTCGAATAACACAAACCCAATTGCTGCGAACGGCGACGAATCGACATTTCACGGTCTTCAGCAACACTCTCAGAAACAGACGCAATATTCTCTTCTGTACGCACTGTACGCATTCGTGTGGTTGGTTTAATGTCCAATAAAGTAAACTGAGTGCGAAACTTGGTCACAATCGCATTAATTGTTTGCTCACTTGGTCGATTATGTAGACCATAAATCGGACGTAAAGCGCGAAACACATTTCGAACCGAACACTGATTTTGGTAATAAAATTCAATGATTTGCAAGCGTTGCTCGTTAGTAAGTCTATTCATGATGAAATGTCAAAGCATACTGAGCATCTTTCTCTTTGACACCATGTCTGAAATCCCACGTGATCTGTCAAATACTAATGCATGCAAATCCTAACCTCAAAAAAATCACCCTTTATATCCTCCACCATAGGATGAGTGTATATTAATTTCGTCTGTCTGTCGAAAGCACGCTTACTTTCGATGGAGCAATGTCAGCCGCTTGAAATTTTGCACAAATACTTCTTATTAGTCTAGGTCGGATGGGATTGTAAATGAACCATATCGTTCATATTTTGACATAGCTGCCATATAAACCGATCTTGGACCTTGACAATTCTAGCCATTAGAGGGCGCAGTTCTCACACGATTTGGCTGAAATTTTGCCTGAGGTGTTCCGTTATGACTTTCAAAAATGTGCTAATTATGGTTCAAACTGGTCTATAACCTGATATAGCTGCCAGATAAACTGATCTTGGGTCTTGACTTCTTTTGCCAGTAGAAGGCGCAATCCTTATCCGATTTGATTGAAATCTAGCATGAGGTGTTTTTTATGGCTTCCAACAACTGTGCCATATAAACCGATCTGGGATCTTGACTTCTTGAGCCTCTGAATGTCGCAATTATTTTCCGATTTGGCTGACCTTCAATATACATTTCAAATATGGTATGAATCGATCTATAGCCTAATACAGCTCCCATATAAACCGATCTCCCTATTTTACTTTTTGACCCTCTAAAGGGCACAATTCTTATTCAAATTGGATGAAATTTTACATAATGACTTCTATTATGATCTCCAACTTTCAGTCCAATTATGGTTCGAATCGGGCTTAACATGATGTAGCTCCAATGGCATAGCAAGTCATGTCTTGTATCCTTTGTTTTCCAAAAAAAAAAAAACCATACCGGGAAAAGAGCTCGACAAGTGCGATCCATGGTAGAGGGCATATAGAATTCGGTCCAGCTTACTCTAGCACGATTTTACTTGTATTAAATTTAAAGCAGCGATGACTACGTAGATTTAAGAAGGTAAAGTCATAAGCCCAACAACAACGAAATCAACGATACAACCTTATGGGAATGGGGTTTCACTTGAGGTAAACTTATGTACACTGTCAAATTGACACCTTCCTTTTTTGCCTTGTCACGTGCAGCAGCCAAAAAATTAATAGATTTCTGATTAAAATTGTATTTAAATTTAAAATTTAAAACATTAAAGAAGTAAAAAATAAAAAAATTGCTGAAAAATTTTTAAATCTAAACAAACCACTTGACATAAGATTGCATTTGGATACAACTCTGAAATTGGAAAATTTTATAAGCCTGTAGCGTTCATGGCAAGTCACACGTATTCTTTTTCTTTTTGTTTTAGTCTTTGACGAGACAGCAACGAATGAGCACACGCAAAGGTACACCTATCGTTTTTCTGTTTTTATTTTAAAAACAAAGATTTTGTAATTAAACACTAGGAGGGTATAACTAGCAAGAAGGCATTTAGTTCGGGGGGGCCGATCGCTGCCAAATTGAAAAAATATGTTGAAGAGCCTAACGGAACTCACTGTCTCAAATTTCGGCGAAATCGGACAATAAATGCGACTATTAAGGGCTCAAAACCTTAAATCGAGAGGTCGGTCGACATGACAGCTATATCAAAATCTGGACTGATCTGGGCCAAATTCAAGAGGGATGTCGAAAGGCCTAACACAACTCACTGTCCTAAATTTCAGAAAAGTTTCAGCTCAATATCTCAATTTTTGGAGACTGTAGCTTAATTTCAACAGACAGACGGGCAGACGGACGGGCACGTCTAGATAGACTTAGATTGTTACGACGATCAGGAATATATATATATATATATATAAATATATATATATAAATATATATATATATATATATATATATATATATATATATATATATATATATATATATATATATATATATATATATATATATATATATATATATATATATATATATATATATATATATATATATATATATATATATATATATATATATATATATATATATATATATATTCCACAGTTGTTGGAAGTCGTAACAGAACACCGTATGCAAAATTTCAGCCAAATCGGACAAAAATTACATTGTAAGGACTCCAGAAGTCAAATCGGGAGATCGATTTTCATGGGAGCTATATCAGGTTATAGACCGATTTGGACTGTACTTATCACAGTTGTTGGAAGTCACAACAGAACATAACATGCTAAATTTCAGCCAAATAGGACAAAAATTGCGTCTTGTAAGAACTCAAGGAGTCAAATCGTGAAATACATGGGCGCTATATCGGGTTATAGAACGATTTGAACCGTACTTAGCCCAGTTGTTGGAAGTCGTAAGAACACCGAATGCAAAATTTCAGCCAAATTGGACAAAAATTGAGGTTTGTAAGGATTCCAGAATTCAAATCGGGAGATCGGTTTATATGGGAGCTATATGAGGTTATAGACCGATTTAAATAGTACTTAACACAGTTGTTGGAAGTCATAACAGAACACTCAAGTAACTCAAGTAGCCAAATCAGGAGATCTTTTTATATGGCAGCCATATCTAAATCTGAACCGATAGGGCCAATTTGCAATTTTCAACCACCTATATCAATATTAGGTTTTTGTGCAAAATTTTAAGCGGCTAGCTTTAGGCGTTCGACCTTGTGATTTCGACAGACGGGCGGACATGGTTAGATCGACTCAGAGCGTCGAGACGATCACGAATATGTATAATTTATGGGGTCTAAGACGAATATTTCTAGGTGTTTCAAAAGGAATGACTAGATTTGTATTCCCCCTAACATTGGTGGTGGGTATAAAAACTTTCTCATAACCTGAAATACTTCTTATTTCGTCTTAAAAATATCACAAATCTAAATAATGGTTGTTTTTTAAAGGGTTATAGGAAAGTTTGTCAAAAAAACAGAACATTAAATTCAAAAAAATGCATGAAATCTTTATTTGAATAGATGGTATGGTCCATATAATTTAATTTTTGGAGATTATTTTATGCAAATGTTGACCGTGACTGCGCTTCACATCGTCTATCCGCTTAGTCCAATTTTGGCATATATTTCGGACGATTTCTCACGAATAAATGCTTAAATGTTGTCTTCCAATGTGTCAATTGAAACGAGCTTGCCTATGTAGACAATATCTTTAACATAGCCCCACAAAAAATAGTCCAAAGGCGTTATATAGCACGATCTAGGCGGCCAATTGACCGGTCCCGAACGTAAAATAAACTGTTCACCGAAATCGCCTCTCTATAAGTCCATTGTTACGCGTGCTGTGTGGCATGTGATACATTCTTGTTGAAACCACATGTCATGCATGTGGTTTCATTTTGTTTTGCATTTTGGGCAAAAAAAGTTATTGTAGATATAATCCCACGTTAGCGCTCACTATTCACAGCTACGTTACGATTCGCATCATCTTTGACAAAAATACTCTTAAGCCACTGTATCCAATGATTTTTATACCCACCATCATAGGATGGGTAGGTATACTAATATAGTCATTCCATTTACAACACCTCCAAATGTTGATCTAGGACCCCATAAAGTATATATATTCTTGATCGTCTCGAAATTCTGATTCGAACTAGCCATTTTCATACAAATGGGCCGATTCAGATTTATATATAGTTCCCATATAAACCGATCTCCCGATTTGACTTCTTGAGCCCCTGGAAGCCTCAATTTTCATCCGATTTGGCTGAAATTTTGCACATAGTATTCTGTTATGACACCCAACAACGAAGCTAAGTACGATCCAAATCGGTCTCTTACCTGATATAGCTCCCATACAAACCGATCTCCCGATTTGACATCCTAAGCCCCTGAGCCGGAATTTTTTTCCAATTTGGGTGAAATTTTGCACATTGTGTTTTATTTTAACTTTCAACAACTGTGCCCAGTACGGTTTAAATCTGTGTATAACCTGATATAGACCCCATATAAACCGATTTGACTTCTTGAGTCCCTGGAAGCCGCAATTTTCATCCGATTTGGCTGAAATTTTGTAGATGGTGCTCACTTATGACTCTCAAAAACTGTGTGCTATAGT
The DNA here is from genome assembly GCF_963082655.1 of Stomoxys calcitrans. Lineage (NCBI taxonomy): Eukaryota > Metazoa > Arthropoda > Insecta > Diptera > Muscidae > Stomoxys > Stomoxys calcitrans. The sequence continues at coordinate 89,314,863 of NC_081552.1, read as the reverse complement.
GGTCCGTCGTTTAGTTGAAGATTTTCCACTTGTTAGCGAAAGCAGCTGATTTTAATGTGGCTACTAAAGGGTGATTTTTTTGAGGTTAGGATTTTCATGCATTAGTATTTGACAGATCACGTGGGATTTCAGACATGGTGTCAAAGAGAAAGATGCTCAGTATGCTTTGACATTTCATCATGAATAGACTTACTAACGAGCAACGCTTGCAAATCATTGAATTTTATTACCAAAATCAGTGTTCGGTTCGAAATGTGTTCATTCACCGTTCAGCGATGAGGCTCACTTCTGGTTGAATGGCTACGTAAATAAGCAAAATTGCCGCATTTGGAGTGAAGAGCAACCAGAAGCCGTTCAAGAACTGCCCATGCATCCCGAAAAATGCACTGTTTGGTGTGGTTTGTACGCTGGTGGAATCATTGGACCGTATTTTTTCAAAGATGCTGTTGGACGCAACGTTACGGTGAATGAACACATTTCGAACCGAACACTGATTTTGGTAATAAAATTCAATGATTTGCAAGCGTTGCTCGTTAGTAAGTCTATTCATGATGAAATGTCAAAGCATACTGAGCATCTTTCTCTTTGACACCATGTCTGAAATCCCACGTGATCTGTCAAATACTAATGCATGAAAATCCTAACCTCAAAAAAATCACCCTTTAATACCAAATTCGTTAACTTTTCTGTTATCGCTTTTTAACTAAACGATTTTTGTTAAAACAAAATCGCTGTTATTTAAATCCTTAGTCCTCGTCATCGTCATCCGTCGGCAGTATCAATCTTATGTGGTATTTTATCTCTCCTTACGAAAACTTCAGGAGTGAGAAGGATACTGGACCGTTATTAACCCAGAGGTCCTTACAATTACCATTCTCGCACGTCTCTTTACGATCGACAAACCTCCGATAGAAGACGTTCATTCTGTACCTTCAGCAGATGGAACAGGATATTTTGTCGACCGGGAGAAGCCCTATCTATCATGCTTAAAAGGGTCAAAGCCACTGATGCAGTTAAAGAGAAAGTCGAACGCTTCTCGTTACCGCAACCAATGACCTTGACGCCTGGTTGCCATGTGGCGCCATCTAATTCTGTGAAGGAGTCATTTCGCTCCTTTCCGTTGGGCTGATAATCCTCTTCTCACTCATCATACACCTCTCATTGAATAACCGGCCCCTGGGGTTGCTACGGTCTAGGATAGCGCTGATGACAAGCTTGACGATTTAATGACATGCTTGCCCTCAAGCGTCTCACCCGATCGCTGCCTATTGCTGTAACATGCTATAACATATACGCTACTGTGGCCTCTTGCTACCAGTATTTGTATTTCCATCTGGAGAGTTGCCCTAGTGGGGAGTACACTCTTTTGACAACCCTTGGTGGCTTTGGCTGCAGGATCTATAAAGGACCTCGGCCTTGCGGTTGTGCCACCTTTTTGAGCCTATTGCTGGTCGGTAAAACTTTACATTCGCAGTCTCATTTCCGTGTGTAGCGTTTGTAACAGTTTCAGTAGATCAATTACTTTTGTATTTTTTATACCCAACACCAAAGGATGGGGGGTATACTAATCCAGTCATTCCGAAACAACTCGAAAAATTCGTCTAAGACCCCATAAAGTATATATATTCTTGATCGTCTCTACGTTCTGAGTCGATCAAACCATGTCCGTCCGTCTGTCGATATCACGATAGTGGTCGAACGAGGAAAGCTAGCCGACGTAGGTTATTGGGGTCTGCAACTGGGCCAACGACTGTGCCAAGTACGGTCTAAATTGGTCTATAGCCTGATATAGCTCCTATATGAACCGATCTCCCGATTTGTCTTCTTGAGCCCTTACAAGCCGCAATTTTTGTCCGATTTGGCTGAAATTTACCATGTAGTATTTTGGTATGATTTTTAAAAATAAGTGTCAAGTACGGTCCAAATCAGTTTATAACTTCATATAGCTCCATGTAAACTGGTCTCTCCATCATCCTTGTTCGGTAGAACTAAAGTTTGGTATGTAGAACTAAATTATGCCCTACAACTAAATTTATTTTGTAAACAGCTTTTTTGATCATCGTTTTGTTAGTTTCAGCTTTGGGGAAAATGCTGCAGAAGGAGTCCCTCAGCTAAACAGAAGAAAGGCGGATTGGAATAAATTTCGGCATAAATTCTGCACGACTATCCCTTCTAGACCAGAAAAGGAAGTGGAAACTGTGGAGGATATTGACAAAATGGTTAAGCGGATCACGAAGAAGTTTCGACTGCTTTAAGTCGCCAGGCCCTGATGACGTATCATCGGTTGAAATACAAGCTGTGTCTGATAGATTGGTTCCTTGGCTAAGAGAGATATACTCTGCTTGTATCAGCATGTCATATATACCTGTGGGATGGAGGGACACGAATGTAATTTTCATTCCGAAAGCAGAAAAGCCTTACCACACAAAGGCGAAAGATTTTCGTCCTATTAGTCTGTCATCCTTTATGCTGAAGACTGTTGAAAGGTTGATAGAAACATATCTTAGGGCAAACATTCCTGGAGATCGCCTGTCGCGGCGGCCGCATGTATGTAGTAAAGGCAAATCCAATGAAACAGCCCTTCACGACCTAGTCAGCTGCATAGAGGGTTCTTTCGCTGTCAAGGAAAGAAATGATAACATTTCTTTACATTGACGGTGCTTTCAATAATGTAAAACCGACGTCCATCATGAAGGAGTTGAAGTTTCTAGGCATCAACTCTACAGTAAGAAAGTTTATTTAAAACTTACTTACTAAAAGATGAATTACGGCAGGCTTGAGATCTTTGGATCTAAAAAGATGGGTCAGCAGAAGAACTCCTCAAGGAGGTCACAAAAGGATGCTGTGAGCATTCCAAAACAATGTGCCCTAATCTAGACTTAAATAGGTCTACCGTTTAGCTGTCACTGGCTAGAACAGACGTCGAAGTCATTGTGTCCGTCATGATAGGTCACTGTCTAATCGGAAAACTTGCTGGCAGACTACGGGTTGCCAGCAACGACTTTTGCAGAAGCTGTGAGGACTTTGAAGAAGAAGACACTATAGAACACTTTCTGTGAGTGTGACCCGCACTAGCAGTAAAAAGGAGTAGGGCTTTGTAAAGTGATGTGGATGGTTCAACGGTAGGAACTAGAAGGCATTTTCCTTCTTCTGTTCCTGTGGTATCACAATGGGCGAAACGTCTAAGTGAGTCTAATGCCAGACTGCCACTTAAACCTAACCTATACCTAACCTTTAGCACAATTCATGGTGGTGGGTTCCCAAGATTGGCCCCGGCCTAACTTATCACGCTTTTATTTTTCCTAGTGCAGCGGGAGGCGTACACATTTTGTATAAATCATTGATTCATACTTTCTGCCGTGGAACCTATGCTTGCGCATTAAATGCTTGTCGCGGATCATTCAAGTGGATGTCTCTTGATCTTCCATCTTCTTCAGGTACCGATCCGTCTTCTGTCTTCACTTCTTATTTCCTTGAGAGGTGCTCGCCTCTCCATCAGGAGTTGAGTTTGGAGCTGCCGAACCTGTTTCTATACCCTCCACCATAGGATGGGGGTATACTAATTTCGTCATTCTGTTTGTAACCCCTCGAAATATTCGTCTTAGACCCCATAAAGTATATATATTCTTGATCTTCATGACATTTAAAGTCGAACTATCCATGTCCGTCCGTCCGACTGTCTGTCGAAAGCACGCTAACTTTCGAGGAAAAAATTTTGCACAAATACTTCTTATTAATGCAGGTCGGTTGGGATTGTAATTGGGCTATATCGGTCCACGTTTTTATATATATATATATATATATATATATATATATATATATATATATATATATATATATATATATATATATATATATATATATATATATATATATATATATATATATATATATATATATATATATATATATATATATATATATATATATATATATATATATATATATATATATATAATACCATCTGGGATCTTGACTTCTTGAGCCACTAGAGGACGCAATTATTATCCCATTTGGCTAAAATTTTGCATGAGGTGTTTTGTTGTGACTTCCAACAACTGTGCTAAGAATAGTTCAAATCCGTCCATAACCTGATATAGCTGCCATATAAACCGATCTAGGGTCTTGACTTCTTGAGCCTCTACAGGGAGCAATTCCTATCCGATTTGGCTGAAATGTTGTATGACGTGTTTTGTTACTTCCAACAACTGGATAAAGAATGGTTCAAATCGGTCCATAACCTGATATAGCTGCCATATAAACCGATCTGGGGTCTTCACTCTTAACTTACGAGTCGAATATGGAATAATTCGGTTTATAGCCTAATACAGCTCTCCTATAAACCGATCTCCCTATATTACTTCTTCAACCCCTAAAGTGCGCAATTCTTACTAGATTTGGCTGATATGGTCCGAAATGAACCATAACTTGATATTGTTCCAATAACATAGCAATTCTTTTTATATCCACCACCGACGGATGGGGGTATATTCATTTTGTCATTCCGTTTGCAACACATCGAAATATCCATTTCCGACCCTATAAAGTATATATATTCTTGATCAGCGTAAAAATCTAAGACGATCTAGACATGTCCGTCCGTCTGTCCGTCTGTCTGTCGAAATCACGCTACAGTCTTCAAAAATAGAGATATTGAGCTGAAATTTAGCACAGATTCTTTTTTTGTCTATAAGCAGGTTAAGTTCGAAGATGGGCTATATCCGACTATATCTTGATATAGCCCCCATATAGACCGATCCGCCGATTTAAGGTCTTAGGCCAATAAAGGCCACATTTATTATCCGATTTTGCTGAAATTTGGGACAGTGAGTTGTGTTAGGCCCTTTGACATCCTCCGTCAATTTGGCCCAGATCGGTCGAGATTTGGATATAGCTGCCATACAGACCGATCCTCAGATTTAGGGTCTTAGGCCCATAAAAGCCACATTTATTATAAAATTTCGCTGAAATTTGGAACAGTGAGTTGTCTTAGGCCCTTCGACATCTTCCGTCAATATGGCTCAGATCGGTTTAGATTTTGATATAGCTGCCATATAGACCGATCCTCCGATTTAGGGTCTTAGGCCCATAAAAGCCACATTTATTACCCGATGTTGCTGAAATTCGGGACAGTGAGTTGCGTTAGGCCCTTCGACATCCTCCGTCAATTTGGCTCAGATCGTTTAGATTTGGATATAGCTGCCATATAGACCGATCCTCCGATTTAGGGTCATAGGCCCATAAAAGCTACATTTATTATCCGATTTTGCTGAAATTTGGGACAGTGAGTTGTATTAAGCCCTTCAACATCCTCCGTCAATTTGGCTCAGATCGGTTCAAATTTGGATATAGCTGCCATATAGATCGATATCTCGGTTATAGGTTTTGGGGCCATAAAAAGCGCATTTATTGTCCGATGTTGCCGAAATTTGGGACAAAGAGTCAAGTTAAGCCCCTCCATATATTTCTGCAATTTGGTCTAGATCGATCAAGATTTGCATATAGCTGCCATATAAACCGATCTCTCGATTTAAAGTCTTGGCCCCATAAAAGGCGCATTTTTAATCCGATTGCACTGAAATTTGACACACTGACTTATGTTATGATTTTCGACATCCGTGTGGTATATAGTTCAGATCAGTTTATTTTTAGATATAACTACTAGAATGACCAATATTTTGTTATATACAATTGAACAATAACTTTTACTTATTAGTATCTGGTCCAAATCGGAACATAGCTGCTATGGGGCATAAGGTATGAATTTTGCACCGGATTTTGAGGAAAGGTGGTTCACATATATATCCAAGGTGGTGGGTATCCAAAGTTCGGCCCTGCCGAACTTAACGCCTTTTTACTTGTTTATCTTTTGTTTGCCTAAAAAGAGATATCGTGGCAAGAGCTCGACAAATGCGATCCATGGCTTTTACTTGTAAGTGTTAATGAAGCACTGTATAGTAATCGGGCTCACACCGTTAAAACTTAACCTCCACTTGCAGTTGTTCATAGCTCAAACTATGTTTACTGGGTAACTTCCGATTTTTACCGTATGTTCGTATGCTGAAGATAAATTTGAGACAAGTAATTTTTTATAAAGCAAAGTTGGATTATTTCTTGTTTCTGCATTCATATTTGCATTTGGTAGCCGACCCGTCAGTTGAAATGAAAGAAGGAAATGCATGCTAAGGATTTCACATAGTGAGATTGTGAATAGATGTAAAGCAAGAAAATTGGATAGGACAAGAGCAAATGAATGGAAAAAGTAAGCGTAAAGAATAATAATAAACACCGAAAAGCCCAAGAGCAATTTGAGGCATACTAAGTTGCCTCTTAAAAACCTCTGAAAATGGTGCAACATAATATATTGAAAGAAAACAAGTAAAAGCGTGCTAAGTTCGGCCGGGCCGAATCTTACATACCCTCCTCCATGAATCGCATTTGCCGAGTTCTTCTCCCGGCTTCTCTTCTTAGGCAAAAAAGGATATAAGAAAGGATTTGCTCTGCTATGAGAACGATATCAAGATAGGGTCCGGTTTGGACCACAATTAAATTATATATTGTAGATCTGTGTAAAATGTCAGCTAATTCGAATAAGAATTGCGCCCTTTGAGGGCTCAAGAAGTAAAATAGAGAGATCGATTTATATGGGAGCTGTATCGGGCTATAGGCCGATTCAGACCATAATAAACACGTATGTTGATGGTCATGAGAGAAGTCGTCGTATAAAATTTCAGCCAAATCAGATAATAATTGCGACCTCTACAGGCTCAATAAGTCAAGATCCCAGATAGGTTTATATGTCAGCTATATCAGGTTATGGACCGATTTGAACCATACTTGGCACAGTTGTTGGATATCATACCAAAATACGTTGTGCAAAATTTCTTTCCAATCGGATAAGAATTGCGCACTCTAGAGGCTCAAGAAGTCAAGACCCAAGATCGGTTTATATGGCTGCTACATCAAAACATGGACCGATTTGAACCATACTTGGCACAGTTATTGGATATCATAACAAAACACGTCGTGCAAAATTTCATTCCAATCGGATAAGAATTGCGCACTCTAGAGGCTCAAGAAGTCAAGATCCCAGATAGGTTTATATTGCAGCTATATCAGGTTATAGACCGATTTGAGCCATACTTGGCACAGTTGTTGGATATCATACCAGAATACGTTGTGCAAAATTTCATTCCAATCGGATAAGAATTGCGCACTCTAGAGGCTCAAGAAGTCAAGATCCCAGATAGGTTTAAATTGCAGCTATATCAGGTTATAGACCGATTTGAGCCATACTTAACACAGTTGTTGGATATCATACCAAAATACGTTGTGCAAAATTTTTTTCCAATCGGATAAGAATTGCGCACTCTAGAGGCTCAAGAAGTCAAGACCCAAGATCGGTTAATATGGCTGCTACATCAAAACATGGACCGATTTGAACCATACTTGGCACAGTTATTGGATATCATAACAAAACACGTCGTGCAAAATTTCATTCCAATCGGATAAGAATTGCGCACTCTAAAGGCTTAAGAAGTCAAGACCCAAAATCGGTTTATATGGCAGCTATATCAGGTTATGGACCGATTTGAACCATTTACAATACCAACCGACCTACACTAATAAGAAGTATTTGTGCAAACTCGGCTAGCTTGTGCAAGCGGCTAGCTTTACTCCTTCGGAAATTAGCGTGCTTTCGGCAGACAGACGGACGGACGGACAGACGGATGGATATGGCTAGATCGACATAAAATGTCGCGACGATCAAGAATATATGTACTTTATGGGGTCTCAGACTATTATTTCGAGTAGTTACAAACAGAATGACGAAATTAGTATACCCCCCATCTTATGGTGGATGGTATAAAAAAACCGATATTGGTATTTAATAAACTTATATTCCAGTTAAGTTAGAACCCGTGTATAACTTTCATATAAACCAATCTAAATTCGAATACAATACAATACTGTTCTGACCAGAAATAGTCTGTATGTCGGTTTTTTGGGTTTTCGACTGTCAAAAAGTTGCAAACGTCGAAAACGTCATATACTTGTATTAACATTTAACGAGTAAAAAGGCGTTAAGTTCGGCCGGGCCGAACTTTAGATACCCACCACCTCGGGTATATATGTAAATCGCCTTTCATCAAAATTCGGTGAATACTTCATACCTTATGTCCTACAGCAGTTATATCAAAATATGTTGCGATTTGGAATAAATACTTATGGGCCCAAAATTGCAGCAATATTCAAATCTGGACCGATCTGGGCAAAATTGAAGAAGGACGTCGAAGCGCCTAACTAAACTCGCTGTCACAAATTTCAGCGACATCGGACAATAAATGCGTCTTTTATGGCCCCAAAACCTAAAGCCTAGATATCAGTCTATATGGCAGCTATATTCAAATCTGAACCGATCTGGGCCAAATTGAAGAAATATGTCGAACGGCCTAAGGCAACTCACTGTCCCAAACTTCAGCTAAATTGGATAATAAATGTGGCTTTTATAGGCCTAAGGCCCTAAATCGGAGGATCGGCCAATATGGCAGCTATATCCAAATCTGGACCGATCTGGGCCAAATTGACGAAGGGTGTCGAAGGTTCCAACACAACTCACTGTTCCAAATTTCATCAAATCGGATAATAAATGTGGCTTTTGTGGGCCTAAGACCCTAAATCGGAGGATCGGTCTATATGACAGCTATATCCAAATCTGAACCGATCCGAGCCAAATTTACGAAGGAAGTCGTACGGCCTAACAAGACTCACTGTCCCAAATTTCAGCGAAATCGTACAATAAATGTGGTTTTTATGGGCCTTAGCCCCTAAATCGGAGGATCGGTCTATATGGCAGCTAAAACGAAATCTGTACCGATCTGAGCCAAATTGACAAAGGATGTCAAACGACCTAACACAACTCACTGTCCCAAATTTTAGCGAAATCGGATGATAAATGTGGCTTTTATGGGCCTAAGACCCTAAATCGGCCGATCGGTCTATATGGGGCCTATATCAAGATATAGTCCGATATGGCCCATCTTCGAACTTAACCTGCTTATGGACAAAAAAAGAATCTGTGCAAAATTTCAGCTCAATATCTCTATTTTTAAAGACTTAGCGTGATTTCAACAGACAGACGGACAGACGGACGGACATGTCTAGATCGTCTTAGATTTTTACGCTCATCAAGAATATGTATACTTTAAAAGGTCGGAAATCAATATTTCGATGTGTTGCAAACGGAATGACAAAATGAACATACCCCCATCCTTCGGTAGTGGATATAAAAAGTAGTAAACGTCATAAATCTCGAAAATGCTCCGCTACTTGTTTAGTTTCGACATTATATCATAGTTTTAGATTCGTTGTTGTTGCTATGGCGCATATATACATTTTTAAAATTTTTATATATGATAAAAAAGTTTTTATTTTAAACCTATTTCTAATCAGCGCTGGAAGGCAGTTCCAGAGCAGTTTAACCACGTTAAGATATTAACAAATGCCGCCAGAATGTATTAGCCAGGATTGGAACTCATACGATTTTTGTAATGGGAGCACATTCTGACCTTTGCCCCAATATTACCATAGTCATAAACCCATAAAAGTTGAAAATAATTTTACGATTTCCAAATTAATTTTCAATTCTGTCAAAACCTAGTTTTTGGGCTAGGTTTATGACGTTTTCGACGTATGAATAAATTCGATTCCTATTTGTGAAAGAAAAGTCATTGAGGTCTTGTTTATTTAGAGCTGCACAAAGCATTGTAATTCCACCTTCTTTGGACATTCACTCCAAAGTATCACCTGTTCCTGCCAAGAAACCCATTTCTCTACAAAATCAAATCAACTCGTTACTTAACATACCTCCCAGCATGATTGCTTTATGCATATGCTGGCACATCGGCTTAAAATGTTTCTGCAACAATTTATCTAAGACTCTAAACTCATCCATCATCCAAGGCTATGGACCAACTTAAGAGATAACTTCCCTCCCAAAAAAAAAAAAAAAAAAAACAACGACCATCGTCAATTCCTCTAAGCTTATTGCGTTGTTTGCCAAAGCAATGTCCAAAGGTAAGTCACAATATTCATACCGGAATGCAAGAGCAAAGAACTCAAGAAAGTCTGGCCATAGGTATGTGATGTCCGATTGTCCAAGTTGCTGTATTTGTGCAATATGTCCGTCCATCCGGCAGGTGTGTTTCTCACGCAGTTTTTGTGCTGTTGCACAATTTTGTTGCTACCACGGCTGCTCTTATCCGGTGTTGCTGTTTGGCTTTGCCTGGTGTATTTTGTTATCGCTGTCATGACTTGAGTTCTGGATTATTTGTATACCCATAGGATGGGGGTATACTAATTTTGTCATTCTGTTTGTAACTCTTCGAAATATTCATCTAAGATCCCATAAAATACATATATTCTTGATCATCATGACATTTTAAGTCGATCCATGTCCGTCCGTCCGTCTGTCTGTCGAAAGCACGCTAATTTTCGAAGGAGTAAAGCTAACCGCTTGAAATTTTGCAAAAATACTTCCTATAAGTATAGGTCGGTTGGGATTGTAAATGGCCTATATCGGTTGACGTCTTGATATAGCTGCCATATAATACGATATGGGATCTTGACTTCTTGAGCTGCTAGGAGGCACAATTCTTATCCCATTGCAATGAAATTTAGCATGAGATGTTTTATTATGACTTCCAACAACTGTGCAGAAGATAGTTCAAGTCGGTCCATAACCTGACATAGCTGCCATATAAACCTATCTGGGGTCTTGATTTCTTGAGCGTCCAGAATGCGTGATTTCTATCCGACTTGGCTATAATTTAGCACGTGGTGGTTTGTTATGACTTCCAATAACTATGTTAAGAATAGTTGAAATCGGTCCATAACCTGATATAGCTACCACATAAACCGATCTGGGGTCTTGACATCTTGAACCACTAGAGACACAATTATTATCTGATTTGGCTGAAATGGTTTTGTTATGATTTTCAGCTGATGTGCTAAGTATGCTTTAAATAGTTCCATATCCGGGTATAGCTGCCATATGAACTGATCTGCGGTCTTGACTTCTTTAGCCTGAAATTTTGTACAGTGTCGTCTCTCATGACCTTTAACATACGTGTCGAATATGGTATGAACCGTTTTATAGCCTAATACAGCTCCCCTATAAACCGATCTCCCCATTTTACTTCTTCAGCCCCTAAGGTGCGCAATTCTTACTAGATTTGGCTGAAATTTTACACAATGACTTCTACTACGGGCTCCAATATTCAATTCAATTATGGTCCGAAAAGAGCCATTGCTTAATATTGTTCCAATAACATAGCAATTATTTTCTTTTATCCTTTGTTTGTCTAAAAGCTCGTCAAATGCGATCCATGGTGGAGGGTATATAAGATTAGGCCCGGCCGAACCTAGCACGCTTTTACTTGTTTTTGTCTTACTCTTTGGTCGGAACTGCAAAAAGTAGTCTAAACACACTAGTCAAAGCAATATAAAGCAAAACATTTAGGCTGCCACAATAAAACTCCAACTTTGAAACTGTACCAATTTTTTAATGTGTTGTTACTGTTATTGTGGTTGTTTTCTTACTTTTGCCAAAGACTCTTCATCTATCTAAATGGGAGAAGCTAGATGGCACAACAGAGAACCACAGTTGTTGGAGCAGTTTCGTTGTTTCGGTCTACCCCTCAGTTTGATGTTACAGCCCATGCTAAAGTATTGAGTGGTTTGTGTGGAGCATAGCCTATACTTGCTGGAGTTGTATTTAAGCTTTTAGTAGGGTTTAAAGCAATTTTGCCTATGGGCCAATTTGGCAAAACACACATCCATCCATTCATATGTTTGTTGATTCGTTCGGCTATAGTTGTTTTTAAGAGAGATACAGTGGTGTCGAAAAAAAAAATAAAATACCCAGTAAAAACATGCAAAGCCCTGCCTTAATCATGGGAATCCTTCAACATGGATTCTGGCCAAAATTTTATAAAACTGGCTGATCCGGGCCCGATCCGCTGCTCCTTATTTTACTTAATATGGAACAAAAGTTTCCTTGGAATATTTATTTTCGACAATTAAAGATCTTTTAGTGAGTGCCTTTGTCTGAATCTCATATGATATTTATTGGTCTACGAATTTAAGTTTGAATGTAAGGTGTACTCCATTCTTAAAATACTTCATTTCAGCCCGATATTCTCATGATGTCTGATTTAGTGGTGTTTACGGGTGAGAGGTGATCCCCCAGATACTTGGCCCTGAAAAAATATCTGTATCGTGCTCTTCTCTCAAATACCATTTATTTAAACCCTATATTGCCATTGGCTTAAGAGGAGTTTACACATGGCCCCAAAAAAGGTTATCAAATTCGTTTTCTAATCTCAAATACCTTTAATTTGAGCCACATATTGGCATGGTCGAAAAATTTTAACCCTTTGGGGAAGGGGTGATGCCCTTAATACATGGTCCTTCATTTGGATATCAAATTCGTATTCTACTCCCAAATACCTTTATTTGAGCCCCATATTGCGATGGTCAGTAAAAAATTGCTGTTTGTGGGGTATTTTGGGAAGGGGTACCCCCAGAAAATTAATCCCGAAAATGGGTATCAATTCTTGCTCTACTCCCCCGCAATACCTTTCATTTAAGCTCCACATTGACATGGTCGGTAAATATGTCAGATATAGGGGTTTTTTGGGGATTGGGCTGGTCCTCCAAACACTAAGCCCTGAAAATATATCAGCAACGTGCTCTATTCTTATATATCTATATATCATTTATTTTTACCCCATATTGCCATTGCCCTCAAAATTAGATATCAAATTCGTTTTCTAATCTCATTTAAACTCCTTATTGCAAAAGTCAGCAAATATGTCCGGTTATTGAAATAAACTTTGTTATCATTCACTTGTTAAATTTCATTACTATACTTTTGAATTTGTATTTTATGTAATAGAAAATTACATTTTGTTTTATGTCATTACGTTAATAAATTTTGAATCGAACAAACGATTTGTCGGCCACATATAATTTTCTCAATAGGTTATGGGCCCAGCACGCTTCCACTGCGCGTGAAATGTCGGATGCAAAACCTAAATTTGCGAAGCTAAGCAATGAAAATTATGCTAACTGGAAATTCAAGATGGAATTGCTATTGCGTAAGAATAATTTGTGGAAGCGTGTCATTGAAGGATCTCGTCCTCCGCCGAAAATTGGACAGAACAATGAAATTACCAATAAGTCGGAAATCGAAGAATGGGACATAAAGGATGATGAAGCCCGAGGAACGATTGGATTGCTTGTAATGGACGACCAGTTGGGACACATCCGAAATGCAAAGACCGCTAAGGACACCTGGAACGCACTCAAAGAATATCATGAGAAAAACACACTTACAAATAAGGTATACTTGATGAGGTCCATATGTAGTTTAAAACTTCAAGAAGGAGGTGATGCAGTTGCTCACATAAATGCAATGAACGATTTATTTACGAAACTACGGGATGTTGGCGAAGAAAGTTTGTCGGATAAGTGGAGTGCTGCTATGCTTTTAAGTAGCTTACCCGAAGGATATGACACTCTTATTACATCCCTTGAATCCCGCAAGGAAGAAGAGATAACATTCGCTTTAGTGCAACAAAGAGTTATTGCAGAATTCGAAAGACGGCATCACGCAACCAATGAGGGAAGTGATTCAGTTTTGAAAGCAGTGACCGGTAATAGTAGTGTATGCTATTTCTGTAAAAAGTCAGGACATCAAAAGAAGACCTGCATCAAGTATAAAAACTGGAAAAGTAAGCAAAATCCCGGAAAGAATGCTAATAAAGTCAATTCGGTTGAAGAAAAGGTAAACAAGTCATCAAAGAGCGAAGATTTTTTGTTCAATTTTTGCAAGAATAAGAAGTTTTCTTGGCTTGTCAATTCCGGTGCTACACGACATACAGTAAGTGAAAGAAATTTTTTCAAGAAATTTAATGAAAGCTACAAAAGCTCGATTGAACTGGCAAATGGACAGACTGTGGCTATTGAAGGCATTGGTTCAGGTGAGATTGTTGTATGCAATGAATTTGGTGACCAACATACATTGAAGTTGAATGAAGTATTGTATGCTCCGTGTTTGGTTGGTAACATTCTCTCAGTCAGACAGCTAACAAAATCAGGATATAACGTATCATTTAAAGACAGCAATTGTTACATAAACTTTGGTAACAAAAATATCGGAATGGCAGATATTGACAGTGGAATGTATATTTTACGGCAACCAGTTTTTGTTAATGCGGTATTGCAACATAATGAAAATTGCATTCACCAATGGCATCGGAAGCTAGGACATCGTGATCCTGAAGCAATTCGGAAAATGTGCAAAGAAAACATGGTTCAAAATTTGAAAATAGTTGACTGCGGAATAAAGGAATTTGCGAATCTTGCGTTAAGGGTAAAATGACTCGAATGTCATTTCCAAAGCAGTCAATGACAAAATCTACAGCTCCTTTAGAATTAATCCATAGTGACGTATGTGGGCCAATGCAAACAACTACACCGTCTGGAAAAAGGTTCATGGTAACATTTATAGACGATTTCTCAGGTTTTACCATAATAAGATTGTTATCGCAAAAATCTGAGGTGTTACAGACATTTAAGGATTTTGTTACATTGTGCCGCACTAAATTCGGACACATTCCAAAGAAAATTCGATCCGATAGGGGTGGAGAGTACACGGGAAAAGCATTTGAGGATTTTCTAAAGTTTGAAGGCATTGAAAGCCAATTGACTGCTCCGCATTCTCCACAACAAAATGGAAAAGCGGAAAGAAAGAACAGAACTTTGATTGAAATGGCAAGATGTATGTTAATAGATGCAAATTTACCGCACATGTTTTGGGGAGAAGCAGTTTCAACCGCCAATTTCATACAGAATAGAGTTTTAACCAGAACGACCAATTCTACTCCATACGAGTTGTGGTTTGGAGTCAAACCAAATCTAGAGAAATTTCACATTTTTGGTTCAAGATGTTTGGTACACATTCCATCTGAAAAAAGACGTAAGCTAGATGACAAAGCACATGAAATGTTGTTTCTGGGTTATGATGAGAAGTCTAAGGCTTTTCGCTGCTACAATCAGGATACTAAGAAAGTCTGTATTAGTCGTGATGTGATATTCACAGATGTTATAAAGAATAAAGATGATGATGTCTCAATTTCATTAAATCCGAGAGATAATGGATTATTGATTGAGGAGGAGATACCAGAAGAAAACGTAACAGAAGAAATTGATGCACAAGAAAATGATACAGATGAAAATGCAATCAATATTCCAACTGAGGACAGCAGCTCAATACAAGATGTAAATATTTCTGACCAGCAAAATGAGATTAGAACTTCAAACAGATCTACTAAAGGCATTGCGGCAAGGAGACTCATTGATGAAATATGGACAGCAAATGAGATTAAAGAGCCGAAATCATATGAAGAAGCTATTAGCAGTGCAGAAAGTGTACAGTGGATGGAAGCTATGCAAGACGAGTTAGAATCTCTTCAATCAAATCAGACTTGGAACCTCGTTTCACTTCCAGAAGGAAGAACAGCAATTGGAAGTAAATGGGTATTTAAAGTGAAACGCGATGCTAATGGTCAAATAAATAGATTCAAGGCACGACTAGTCGCTCAAGGGTTTTCACAGAAATTCGGTGTCGATTATGACGAAGTTTTTGCACCTGTTGCGACACATACCTCGTTTCGAATCCTGCTGTCAATTGCTGGTAAGGAAAAAATGACTGTTAATCATTTTGATGTGAAGACTGCATTTTTAAATGGAAAGCTCTCTGAAACCATTTATATGAAACAACCTCCAGGGTTTCAAGAGGACAATGAGCAGGTTTGTTTGCTAAAGAAAAGTATTTATGGACTGAAACAGGCTGCTAGGTCTTGGAATATGGTTCTACATGAAGCTCTTGAAAAATTGGGATTTAAACAATGCGTAAATGATGTATGTTTCTACCGGGGAAATATATGTGGAACGTTGAGCTATATTCTTGTATATGTCGACGATATCATTGTGGCATGTCGCACATCAAAACAAATTATGTATGTCGAAAATGTGTTGTCTAAGAATTTAACTATCACAAACTTGGGTGAAATTAAACATTATCTGGGAATTGAAATTTCTAAAGATGTTAAAGGAAACTTTCAGCTATGTCAGTCATCGTACATAGAAAGAATTGTAAATGAATATGGTATGCAGAATTCAAAGCCTGTAAGAACGCCAATGGATGTTAGTTACGGGAAAGCAGAAGGATCAAAATTTCTTGAGTCAAATACAAAGTATCGGAAAATCATTGGACACTTTTTATACATATCAACAAATACAAGACCGGATATTTCAGCTTCTGTAAGTATCTTGGCTCAAAAGGTTTCTAAACCAACAATGGAAGATTGGTCTCAGTGTAAAAGAGTTTTGAAGTATCTTAAGTCTACATCAGAAATAAAGTTAAAATTAAGCAACGAAGAAAATGAACAAAGTCTCGTTGGATATGCTGATGCAAATTGGGCAGAAGAAAGAACTGAAAGAAAATCCAATAGCGGAAGAATTTTTCTTTATAATGGAGGTACAATTGGATGGTCTTGTCAGAAACAAACACTTGTAGCATCTTCAACATGCGAGGCTGAGTACATTTCTTTATCAGAAGCGGCTAAAGAAGCAAAGTGGTTAAGGCAATTGTTGGAAGAAATACATCATCCTACCAACGAACCAACTGTAATTTACAATGACAATCAAAGCTGTTTACGTCTGGTAAATGATGACAAGTTTTCTTTTCGTACTAAGCACATGGATACAAAATATAAATTAACAAAAGACTTAGTAAAGAAAGGAATAATAACATGCATATATTGTCCAACGGAGGAGATGGTAGCTGATATATTAACCAAACCACTAACAGCATCTAAACATATTACTCTCTGCGAAAAATGTAATTTAAAGTGAATGAGGAGGAGTATTGAAATAAACTTTGTTATCATTCACTTGTTAAATTTCATTACTATACTTTTGAATTTGTATTTTATGTAATAGAAAATTACATTTTGTTTTATGTCATTACGTTAATAAATTTTGAATCGAACAAACGATTTGTCGGCCACATATAATTTTCTCAATACCGGTTTGGGGTATTGACCCTAAAAACTATTAATAAAAGAATAAAACAGAAAATTCTCACTATTTGGGTGGTGTTGTGACCCCATAGACACTTTTCATGAATATTGATATCAAATTCGTGCTTTACTCCCAAAGCCCTTTCATTTGAGCCCCATATCGCTATGGTCGTAAATTTTTCCCCTTTAGGGGATGTTTTTGGTGAGAGGTGGCCCCCCAAATACTTGGTCCCATATTTGGATATCAGATTCGTATTTTACATTCAAATACCTTTTATTTAAACCCCATATTCTCATGGTCCGTAAATAAGTCTAGTTTGGGGGCTGTTTTGGGGAAGGGGTGGACCCCCAGAAACGTGGTCCCACATTTGGATATCAGATTCGTGTTCTACTCGCAAATATCTTTCATTTGAGTCCCTTTTTGCAATGGTCGGTAAATATGTCCGATTTAGGGGTGTTTTGGGGCTTGGGGTGGTCCCCCTAACACTTATTCCGACAATTGGATATCAGATACGTTTTCTTATCCTAAATAACTTTCATTTGAGTCCCATATTGTAGTGATAGGTCTAAAAATATGTTTGGTAGGTTTTAGTAGAGGCAGCCCCCCTAGGTACCCCATCCGAAATTTGGATACCAAATTTTTATTTTTAGGGTACCATATGAAAGCATACAAAATTTCGCTTAAATCGCATCACCCATCTCCGAGATCTGGTGTTTCTGAAAATTAGGGTAGTCTTCAGGACAATGCCGAACCTATTCTATCTTCGCATGCTTATAACTTACCTTGGCCATCTGCCTTCTGTGGCAAACCAATACGTTCTTTAATAAAATAAAGAGCATTGCTCTCTTAAACTATTCAAGGGTACGGGAAATGGGAGAAACAGAACCTGTATTCTTGCAAAGTATGGTCTAAATGTTTTTCTTCTTTTTATTTGCTTAGCACTAAAGACTCATTGGTAGCCAGCCTTAATAGGTCTCATTACTGGTTGTCTTCCCGATATATGACACACGAGTCAGAGATGCTACCTCAAGTTGTTGGTTGAAGCCGCTTCTGCAGGGAAAAAGAGCCTTATTGTAGGAAGTGATGCTAGTGCACATCACCAGTTATGGGGAAGTTCGGTTATCAACGAAAGCCGTGACCTCCTTACCAAAAATAATATTATAAGTTGCAATCTGGCAATTTGTAATAAAGGGAATAATCCGACCTTTAGTAACAGGAAGAGGCAGGAGGTGGTACTATATGCGACTTATGTATCGGTATAAGGGGAAGGATATGAGACTGGGAAGTGTTGGATGACCATAACTTCTCTATTCTATGGTTCTATTAGTTTCAGCCCTGGAGAAAATATTGCAGAAGTGGTCCCTCGGCTAAACATAAGAATGTCAGATTGGGATAATCTTCGGCACAAATTCTACACGACTATCCCTTCTAGACAAGAAAAGGAAGTGGAAACTGCGGAGGATATAGACATAACGGTCAAGCGGATCACGAAAGCCCTGAATGATTCGCTTGTGTCACCATGCCCTAGTGCCAAGCCAAGGGGCAATCAGCCCATGGTGGACCCCACAGCTGGTTGGTCCAAGGAAGGACAGCAGAAAATTCTTCAGCAGGGCGTAAGTCACCAGAGCACCACACGTGTGGTCCGTCTAAGGTTGAGCTAAGAAAATATAAGGGCGAGCTGAGAAATACTCAGAATAAATCCTGGGAAGAATTCTGTAGCTCCGTGGAGGATACATCTGAGGCCTATAGGCTAAGGAAGATTCTGTCCTCGAGTCCTATTACGATAGGGTATATTCAGAAGTCAGAGAATGTATGAACAATGTCTAGTGAGGAAACACTAGAAATACTCGTTGATACACATTTCCCGGGAATTTCTCTAACGGACAACGTGGCGCCAGAAGAGGTTGTCGTCGCAGATTATTGGATAAATTGTGTCTGAGCCGAAAATTCTTTGAGCGAAAAGAAGTTTCGATTCCTTTAAGCCGCCAGGCCCTGATGACGTATCATCGGTTGAAATACAAGCTGTGTCTGATAGATTGGTTCCTTGGCTAAGAGAGATATACTCTGCTTGTATCAGCATGTCATATATACCTGTGGGATGGAGGGACACGAATGTAATTTTCATTCCGAAAGCAGAAAAGCCTTACCACACAAAGGCGAAATATTTTCGTCCTATTAGTCTGTCATCCTTTATGCTGAAGACTCTTGAAAAGCTGATAGAAACATATCTTAGGGCAAAGGTACCTGGATATCGCCAGTCTCGGCGGCACCATGCATATAGCAAAGTCAAATCCACTGAAACAGCCCTTCACGACCTAGTCGGCTACATAGAGGGTTCTCTTGCTGTCAACGAATGTACAATGGTAGTATTTCTTGACGTTGAAGGTGTTTTCAATAATATTAAACCGAAGTCATTCATGAAGGAGCTGAGATTTCTAGGCATCAACTCTATCGTAAGAAAGTTTGCAATTGCGGTTAGGGGAAGTTTCCCAGCATTCAAAGAGGTATACTTCAGAATGCTCTACGTGCAAGCGAAAGTGGTCTAGGTGTAAATCTGTGCAAGACAGAAGTAGTTATTTTCATATATGTTAGCATAGGATACAAGTTGCCTCCAGTGGCACCTGTCTCCTTGGAGGAGAGAATGTTCCATTTACAGAAAAAGCAAAATACCTATGTGTTTTGCTGGACAGGAAATTGAACTTCAAATTCAACATTTTGGAAAGGCAAATCTTGCTCTATACACTTGGCTTGATAGCAAAAGTTTGGGAGTTAGACCGCGCGTCATGCATTGGGTATATACTGCAGCTGTAAAACCTATAATGCTATATGGTGTTGTGGTCTAGTGGATGGCGCTTCAAAAGTCCACCTACTGCTTAATACTCAACCGGATCCAAAGGATGGCTTGCTTGTGCATCACAGCCGCACTGTGGACGACACCATCTGAATTTAATGCAACATATAATGCATCTTGTCATTGTGGCTAGACAAATTGCTGCGAC
Organism: Stomoxys calcitrans; assembly: GCF_963082655.1. Taxonomy (NCBI): domain Eukaryota; kingdom Metazoa; phylum Arthropoda; class Insecta; order Diptera; family Muscidae; genus Stomoxys; species Stomoxys calcitrans. Next base: position 89,294,713 of record NC_081552.1, on the reverse strand, counting down.
CACTGCCGTGAGGCTAAGGAAGCTTTCTCCTAGGTCACGTGGCGGCTACGGAAACTGTGTTATCCTTGATACAATATTCGATGTTCCAGGCGGTGTGGATTACAACCTACATGAGACCAGGTGGGCTTTTAGGTGGGCTCTAAAGATCTACAATAGAACAGGTCATATGGAACGGACCACTGCAATGTGTATCAAGCGGAGATCTTTGCAATTAAGGTAGTGGTGGAATGGCTAAGATATAATGTCATAACGACAATTGGCATAAATATCTTCTCAGACAGCCAGGCAGCCATTAAATCCCTGGAGAACGTTTTTCTCTCTGTCTTTCCTACTGCAAAAGTCAGCAAATATGTCTCGTTTGGTGTATGGGCCTAAAAACTATCAATATCGAGCTCCACTCTCTATAAGACACAGAATATCATGGTGAGCAAATACGTCCCATTTGGGTGTTGTTATGGCGGTGGGACGTTGGACCCGAATTTTGATAACAGATTCGTGGTCTAATCCCATATACCTATCATTTGAGCCCCATATTTCCATTGTCGGTAAACATGACCGGTTTGGGGGGTGTTTTGGTCAATGGGGCGGCCACTCAGTGACTTGGCCCTAAAAATATATATCAGATTTGTGTTCCACTCTAAAATACCTTTTATTCGCGCCCTATACTGCAATGGTCAGCAATCACGTCCTATTTGGGTGGTGTGATGGGGATGGTGACCCCATATACACTTTTTGCCGAATATTGATATCAGATTCGTACTTAACTCCCAAAGGCCTTTAATTGAACCCCATATTGCTATGGTTGTAAATTTGTCCTCTTTGTGGGGCATTTGTGGGGAGGAGCGGCCTTCACACAGTTGGTCCCACATTTGGATATCAGATTCGTAGTTTACACTGTCGCCATTGTCAGTAAATAAGTCCTGTTTTGGGTCTTTTGTGGAGGGGGTGTACACCCTGAAACTTGATCAATCATTTGGATATCAAATTCGCCATTGTAAAGAATAACGTATTGGGAATCAAAAGCTATAGAGGATATCGATTACCTTCTCATACCCCAATGATTAGCTTTTCCCACTGGGTACTGGGTACAAGAGTAACCAAAAAAAATATAAGAAATACTGAATTGAAATTAAAATAAAAACTAGTAACAAGTAAAAGCGTGCTAAGTTCGGCCGGGCCGAATCTTATATACCCTCCACCTTGGAGCACATTTGTCGAGTTTTTTTCCCGGCATCTCTTCCTAGGCAAAAAAATATATAAGAAAAGATTTGCTCTGCTATTAGAGCGATATCAAGATATGATCCGGTTTAGACCACAATAAAATTTTATGTTGGAAACCTGTGTAAAATGTCAATCAATTCGAATAAGAATTGCACCCTTTGGGGGCTCCAGAAGTAAAATAGAGAGATCGATTTATATGGGAGCTGTATCGGGCTATAGACCGATTCAGACCGTAATAAACACTTGATGGTCATGAGAGGATCCGTTGTACAAAATTTCAGGCAAATCGGATAAGTATGCGCTCTCTAGAGGCCCAAGAAGTCAAGACCAAAGATCGGTTTATATGGCAGCTACATCAAGTTATGTACCGATTTGAACCATACTTGGCACAGTTGTTGGATATCATAACAAAACACGTCGTGCAAAATTTCATCCCAATCGGATAAGAATTGCGCACTCTAGAGGCTCAAGAAGTCAAGACCCAAGATCGGTTGATATGGCAGCTATATCAAAACATGGACCGATATGGCCCATTTACAATACCAACCGACCTACACTAATAAGAAGTAATCGTGCAAAATTTCAAGCGGCTAGTTTTACTCCTTCGGAAGTTAGCGTGCTTTCGACAGACAGACGGACGGACGGACGGACAGACGGACGGACATGGCTAGATCGACATAAAATATCGCGACGATCAAGAATATATATACTTTATGGGGTCTCAGACGAATATTTCGAGTAGTTATAAACAGAATGACGAAATTAGTATCCTATGGTAGAGGGTATAAAAATATGCCGCGTGAGAACTGGTAGAGATATCTATATGAAATTTGGTTAGATCTAAGGTGCTCGGGTGCACAAAAATTTGAATTAGGTGTTGGTGGAGCTGGCAAAATATCGATGGCACTTAATTCGATTTTTCATATCAATACTATCGGCACAGTATTTTTTTTTTTTTGCAAAATTATACAAAAACAAGTAAAAGCGTGCTAAGTTCGGCAGGGCCGAATCTTATATACCCTCCACCATCGATCGCATTTGTCGAGTTCTTTTCCCGGCATCTCTTCTTAGGCAAAAAAGGATATAAGAAAAGAGTTGCTCTGCTATTAAAACGATATCAAGATATGGACCGGTTCGGACCACAATTAAATTATATGTTGGAGACCTGTGTAAAATTTCAGCCAATTCGTATAAGAATTGCGCCCATTGGGACTCACGAAGTAAAATAGAGAGAACGATTTATATGGGATCTGTATCGGGCTATAGGCCGATTCAGACCATAATAAACACATTTGTTGATGGTCATGAGAGGATCCGTCGTACAAAATTTCAGACATATCGGATAATAATTGCGACCTCTAGGGGTCAAGAAGTCAAGATCCCAGATCGGTTTATATGGCAGCTATATCAGGTTATGAACCGATTTGAACCTTATTTAACACAGTTGTTGAAAGTAAAAATAAAATACGTCATGCAAAATTTCAGCCAAACCGGATAGGAATTGCGCCCTCTAGAAGCTCAAGAAGTCAAATTCCCAGATCTGTTTATATCACAGCTATATCAGGTTAAGGACCGATTTCAACCATACTTGGCACAGTTGTTGGATATCATAACGAAATACTTCGTGCAAAAATTCATTCAAATCGGATAAGAATTGTGCCCTCTAGAGGCTCAAGAAGTCAAGACCCAAGATCGGTTTATATGGGTCTAGCTATATCAGGTTATGGACCGATTTAAACCAGATTTGGCATAGTTGTTGGGTATCATAACAAAAGACGTCGTGCGAAATTCCATTCCATTCGGATAAGAATTGCGCCCCTAGAGGCTCAAGAAGTCAAGACCCAAGATCGGTTTATATGGCAGCTATATCAGGTTATGGACCGATTTGAACCATACTTGGATCAGTTTGGATATCATAACAAAACACGTCGTGCAAAATTTCATTCTGATCGGATAAGAATTGCGCAAGCTAGAGGCTCAAGAAGTCAAGACCCAAGATCGGTTTATATGGCAGCTATATCAGGTTATGGACCGATTTGAACTGTACTTGGCGCAGTTATTGGATATCATAGCAAAACACGTCGTGCAAAATTTCATTCCAATCGGATGAGAATTGCGCACGCTAGAGGCTCAAGAAGTCAAGACCCAAGATCGGTTTATATGGCAGCTATATCAAAACATGGACCGATATGGCCCATTTACAATACCAACCGACCTACACTAATAAGAAGTATTTGTGCAAAATTTCAAGCGGCTAGCTTTACTCCTTCGGAAGTTAGCGTGCTTTCGACAGACAGACAGACGGACGGACGGACGGACAGACGGACGGACATGGCTAGATCGACATAAAATTTCACGACGATCAAGAATATATATACTTTATGGGGTCTCTGACGAATATTTCGAGTAGTTACAATCAGAATGACGAAATTAGTATACCCTCCATCTTATGGTGGAGGGTATAATAAGCGACCTGACACTGAATAAGTTCTATAAGGCACATTGCACATATAGAAGACGCTATTTTCGTCCGATTGGGCTAAAATTTTATACAATGATTTCTCTTATGACATCCAACTGACTTTATTAAATTTGGTTGTAATCAGTCTGTGAATGGATATTGCTTCTATCCGATATAAATCGATCTCTTGATAAAGATGGTAGGAAATAAACGATAGGATCGATATTTATTATAAGAAATAATGAAAATATCGTTTGTTGCGAATATCGATAGTTTGGAAGCTCTAGTTGTTGGTCCATATTTCTAACACAGGTTGAGATACATGGTGTCAAAATTTACCACTTTTGATTTCTGCAACTTTTTGGGAGCCAAACTTTCGACCTACTGAACCGATTTACATGATTTAGGACTCTACCATAGTATACCGTTAATTAGATATGGATTACATAATTTTATTACATCAAAATTTGACTTGGTATTTTTCAATGTTTTTTAATAACTCCGTCAATTTTTAAGCTCTATACTTAAAATTTCAAAAAATTGTGCCAGAATATGTATGCACAGTATAAACAAGTAAAAGCGTGCTAAGTTCGGCCGGGCCGAATCTTACATACCCTCCACCATGAATCGCATTTGCCGAGTTCTTCTACCGGCATCTCTTCTTAGGCAAAAAAGGATATAAGAAAAGATTTGCTCTGCTATTATTATATTATTACATGAGACCTGTGTAAAATGTCAGCTAATTCGAATAAGAATTGCGCCCTTTGGGGGCTCAAGAAGTAAAATAGAGAGATCGATTTATATGGGAGCTGTATCGGGCTATAGACCGATTCAGACCATAATAAACACGTATGTTGATGGTCATGAGAGAAGTCGTCGTACAACATTTCAGCCAAATCGGATAAGAATTGCTACCTCTACAGGCTCAAGAAGTCAAGATCCCAGATAGGTTCATATTGCAGCTATATCAGGTTATGGACCGATTTGAACCATACTTGGCACAGTTGTTGGATATCATACCAAAACACGTCGTGCAAAATTTCATTCCAATCGGATAAGAATTGCGCTAGAGGCTCAAGAAGTCAAGACCCAAGATCGGTTTATATGGCAGCTACATCAAAACATGGACCGATTTGAACCATACTTGGCACAGATATTGGATATCGTAACAAAACAAGTTTTGCAAAACTTCATTCCAATCGGATAAGAATTGCGCACTCTAGAGGCTCAAGAAGTCAAGACCCAAAATCGGTTTATATTGCAGCTATATCAGGTTATAGACCGATTTGAACCATTTACAATACCAACCGACCTACACTAACAAGAAGTATTTGTGCAAAATTTCAAGCGGCTAGCTTTACTCCTTCGGAAGTTAGCGTGCTTTCGACAGACAGACGGACGGACGGACAGACGGACGGACATGGCTAGATCGACATAAAATGTCGCGACGATCAAGAATATATATACTTTATGGGGTCTCAGACTATTATTTCGAGTAGTTACAAACAGAATGACGAAATTAGTATACCCCTCATCTTATGGTGGAGGGTACAAAAAAGAATCACGTCCACAAATTTAGATCGGACGAAAATTGCGGCTTCCAGGGGCTCATAAGTCACGTCCGGAGATCGGTTTGTATGGGAGCTATATCCAAAGCTGAACCGATATGGCCCATTTGCAACCCCCAATGACCTACATCAATATTAAGTATCTTCGCAAAATGTGAAGCATTCGACCGCTATCGTGATTTCGACAGACGGACGGACTGGCATTGCTAGATCGACTTAGAACTTCGAGAAGATCAACAATATATATTCTTTATGGGGCCTTAGACGAATATTTCGAGGTATTACAAACGGAATGACTAGATTAGTATACCCCCTTAATATGGTGGTTAGCAAAACAAGCGGAATGACTAGATTAGTATACCCCCATCCTATGGTGGTTGGTATAAAAATTTTAGCGAATCTTCAATCGCAGAATAGAATACCAACTCTAAGTCGCGATTTTCTTATGACTCGTGATACCTTGTGGGTCGTGATCAGAGTTCTGATTCGCGATTCACGCGCACTAAAAATTTTAATTCCATCACGCTCACTCACGAATCACGTGACTCACGCGTCACACGACTACTCACAACTCATGTGCACACCTCTATTAGATACTCACTTACTTTAATTGGCTATGACAGAATATTTCTTCCACTAACCGAACGTAGAATAGCGTTCCAAGCGCCTCGATCTCCTGCGCTCATTCTAAAATCTCTGACACCAAGTCTCGAGGTGTCATTCACAACTTGATCTTTGCATCGGGCTTTTGGTTTTCCCGGTTTGCGTGTACCACCGTGTGTGCCTTCAAAAAACTTCTTTGCCTGAGCTTCTTCATCCATTCTGACAGCATGACCTAGCTAATGCAGCCGTTGTATTTTGATGCGTGTAATTATGCTATCGTCGTCATACAGCTCATACAGCTCGTGGTTCATACGTCGCCTATATTCTCCGTTAACGCAAACTGGTCCATATATTTTACGAAGAATCTTTCTCTCAATTACTCCAAGCACTGCCTCATCTGCTTTCACAAGTACCCATGCTTCAGAACCATATAACAGCACGGGTAGTATCAGTGTCTTGTAAAGTGTAGTCTTCGTCTGTCAAGAGGTGGCCTTGTTTCTAAAGCTTACTTAGTCCAAAGTAGCATCTGTTTGCCAGTATTATTCTTCGCTTTATCTCAAAACTGGTGTCATTCGTTTCGGTTACGGCGGTGCCGAGGTAGATAATGTTACTGATCATCTCAAAGTTGTGGTCCCCAACTTTCTCCATATTCTTTATCTGCTCGGTTGTGTAAGGCTTTTTGGGAGTGGAAACCATCCATTTCGTCTTATCTCCATTTACTGCCAGACCCATTTTCACTGACTCCCTTTCGATTTTCTCAAGGGCTGCAGTTACTACTTCCGGTGACCGACCTATGATATCGATATTGTCGGCATAGGCGAGTAGCATGTGATCTCTTGTGATTAGTGTGCCATATCTATTTACTTCTGCATCTCGTATAATCTTCTCCAGCAGGATATTAAAGAGATCACACGATAGGCTGTCTCCTTGTCTGAAACCTCGTTTGGTATTAAATGGTTTGGAGAGATTCTTTCCTATTCTTACTGAGGAACACGTATCAGCAAGTGTCATCCTGCATAGGCTTATTAATTTTGAAGGGATACCAAACTCAGACATGACTTGAAATACCTTTGAACGTAAAGGAGTATCGAAGGCGGCTTTGTAGTCAACAAAGAGATGGTAGGTGTTGGTTTGTCCTTCTCTGGTCTTTTCCAGGATTTGGCGCAGTGTGAATATCTGGTCTAGGGTGGATTTACCAGGTCTAAAGCCGCATTGATAGGGCCCAATTATCTCATTGACTTTAGGTTTTAATCTTTCTCACAGTACGTCCGAGAGTATTTTGTATGCGATGGGGAGGAGATTTATTCCTCTGTAGTTGGCACATTCAGTCTTGTCTCCTTTCTTGTGTACGGGACATAGTATGCTGAGGTTCCAATCATCGGGTATGCGTTCTTCTAGGCAGATTGCGCAGATAAGCTGATGCATACGCCTTATCAGCGTGTCGCCTCCGGTCTTAAATAGTTCAAATGGTTGTTCTTTAGTCGGGTCACTGCTACCAGGACCTCATTCTGACTAGGGAGTAAACATTATATACCATCATCATTGTTCTGCGTATCCTCCTCGCCGCCAACGTCGGACGCTAATAGTTTGGCAAAATATTCTTTCCATATCCTCAGCATGTTATCTGCGTCAGTTACCAGATTTCCTTCTTTGTCTCTGCAGGAGGATGTGTCTGCACCAAAGCCATCGGTTAGATGTTTAATTCTTTGGTATAATTTCTGGACTTTTTTCTGACTCCTGTATATTTCAATACGCTCACACTCAATTCTTACCATTTCCTTTTTATACCCACCACCGTAGGAATGGGGGTATATTCATTTAGTCATTCCGTTTGCAACATTGCCGGATCGCCGTAAAATTCTAGGACAATTTAACAATGTCCAGGTGTCTGTCCGTCTATTCGTCAGTTAGTCTGTCCGTCCGTCGGTTGTAATCATTCTACAGTCTTCAAAAATTGAGATATTTAGCTGAAATTTGGCACAGATACGGCTTTTGATGCGCGCTGGTTAAGTTCTTGATCAGGATAAATCGGAGCATATTTAGATATAGCTGCTATATAGACCGATTTTCCTATATTGGGTCTTACCATTTCCTTTTTATACCCACCACCGTAGGAATGGGGGTATATTCATTTAGTCATTCCGTTTGCAACATTGCCGGATCGCCGTAAAATTCTAGGACAATTTAACAATGTCCATGTGTCTGTCCGTCTATTCGTCAGTTAGTCTGTCCGTCCGTCGGTTGTAATCATTCTACAGCCTTCAAAAATTGAGATATTTAGCTGAAATTTGGCACAGATACGGCTTTTGATGAGCGCTGGTTAAGTTCTTGATCAGGATAAATCGGAGCAAATTTAGATATAGCTGCTATATAGATCGATTTTCCTATATTGGGTCTAATGTCCATAAATGCTTTATTTTTCATTCCATTTCGCTGAAATTTAAAACAGTGAGTTGTCTTAGGCCTTCTGATATGTGACTCAAATATGGTCCATATCGGACTATATTTATATATTGCTGCCATATATACCGATCTGCCGATAAAAGGTCTGAAGCCCATAAAAGCTTCATTTATTATTATTTGAATGGGAGGGTTTTCTTAAGCCTCTTGATATCTGACCTAAATATGGATCAAATCGGACTATATTTAGGTAAAGTTGCCATATAGACCGATCTCCATATAAAGGGTCTAAAGCCCATAAAAGCTTAATTTTTTAACCGATTTCGCTGAAATTTTGAAACATTGAGTAGTTCTATGCCTACAAACATAGGACCCAAATGTGGTTCAGGTCGGACTATATTTAGATATAGCTGCAATATAGACCGATCTGCCGATTATTGCGTCTGAAGCCCATAAAAGCTCTATTTATTATCCGATTTCACTGAAAATTGAAGCAAAGGGTAGTCTTAGTTCTCCCGACATCCGTACCAAATATGGTGCGGATCGGACTATATTTAGATATAGCTGCCATTTAGACCGATCTGCAGATATAGGGTCTAAAGCCCATTAAAGCTTTATTTATTACCCGATTTCGCTGAAATTTGAAACAGTTTAGTTTTAGGCCACTCGCTATACGACCCAAATATGGTAAAGATCGGACTGTATTTAGTTAAATATGTGATATAGACCGACGTGCCTATTAAGGGTCTGAGGCACATGAAAGCTTTATTTATTACCCGATTTTATTGAAATTTGAAATACAAAATTCAACAGTGACTTTTATTTATTTGCCCACTCAATATTCGTGTCGAATTTGGGTGCATATGTTATCCAATTTTCACCGGATTGTGCCGAAAGTGGGTTTTCATATATACACGAGGTGGTGGGTATCCAAGGTTCGGCCCGGCCGAGCTAAATGAATTTTTCCTTGTTCTTTCTGCGGTATAGACGTTTCTCCTCTCTCTTTTTCTCCCGATACCTCTCCTTCATCTTGCGCGTTGCTACTGATTGCAGGGTTGCTCTATATGCCGCATTTTTGGCGTCAGCAACATTTCGACACTCTTGGTCGTACCATGGGTTTCTTGGTGGAGGCTTTCCGTACCCAAGTACGGATTTCGCGGCATTTTCCATGGAGTGGGCAATAGTTTGCCACTGCGCCATTATATCATCGGAACAAGGAGTGCTTTCATCAAGGAGTTGGGTCAGTCGAGTGGAGTATGCCGCTGCCATTTGTTGTGTTCGCAGCTTTTCAAAGTCCAGCTTCCGTGCAGTATCAGCAACAAGGTAATGATCCGAATCTATGTTCGCTCCACGGATCGATCGTACATCTAACACGCTGGATGAATGCCTTCCATCTATCACAACGTGATCAATTTGGTTTCTCGTGTTTTGATCGGGTGGCAGCCATGTGGCTTTGTGGATATTTTTATGTTGACATCTGGTGCTACTAACTACCATGTTTTTTGCCGCGGCGAAATCTATCAGCCTCAACCCATTACTGGACGTTACCTCGTGGAGGCTAAACTTTCCGACAATTGGACCAAAAATGTCTTCCTTCCCTATCTTCGCATTAAAATCTCCCAGAACGATTTTAATATCAAGGGCGGGGCAGCGGTCATATTCTCTCTCTCTAGGCGCTCGTAGAAAATATCCTTGGTCTGTTCGTTTCTGTCTTCCGTCGGGGCATGGGCACAAATAAGGCTGATGTTGAAGAATTTGGCTTTTATGCGGTTTGTGGCTAGCCTCTCATCCACCGGAGTAAAGCTGGAGACATGGTGTTTCAGTCTCCGACTAACCACAAATCCACAGCCAAATTCATGCCTCGTGTTATGGCAGCTATAGTATAGTTCGTCACCGTTTGGTGTTGTAGTGACGCCATTCCCAGTCCATCGCACTTCCTGTAAGGCGGTGATATCTGACTTGTACTTCTCTAATACATCCGCCAGCGCGTATACTGCACCTTCTTTATAAAGAGTGCGGACATTCCAGGTGCAGATCCGCAAAACATTTTCCTTTTTTCGTTTGCGTGGGTCGTCAACGTTGGGGGTCCGTTTTTACTATTCCTTTGTTTCTCGTAGGCCCAGCGCCCCAAGCGCATGGGTTTTGTGGGATTGCACATGTATCCCTCGATGTGGCGATCCGTTTGCTCCAAGATCCGACGCTCGCCTCCAGCCACCCCTTACCTGGGCGATGGACACCACACAAGTCGGAGCTCTAAGTACCAGCCTGTGTGGTGCTTACTGTTCTTTCGAATCGGCCGGGCCGTTACCGAAACGAATGACATCAGTTTTGAGATAAAGCGAAGAATAATACTGGCAAACAGATGCTACTTTTGACTGAGTAAACAGTTTTGAACAGACGAAGATTACTCGACAGACGAAGATTACTATATACAAGACACTGATACTACCCGTGCTGTTATATGGCTCTGAAGCATGGGTACTTGTGAAAGCAGATGAGGCAGTGCTTGGAGTATTTGAGAGAAAGATTCTTCGTATAATATATGGACCATTTTGCGATAGTGGAGAATATATGCGACGTATGAACCAGGAGCTGTATGATGACGATAGCATAGTTACACGTCTGGTAAAAAAATCAAGTGGTGGGAGACACCTCGAAACTTGGTGTCAGAGATTTTAGAATGGGCGCAGAAGATCGAGGCGCTTGGAACGCTATTTTACGTTCGGCTAGTGGCAAAAATATTCTATTATAGCCAATTAAAGTATGTAAGTAAGTACAAATATAATTATATCCATGGCAAGATATAGTTATAAACAGCATATCTCTTTGTATATAATTATATATAGCAGATATAATTATATCTTGTCCCATATCCAATAATATGTACTACCAGATATAATTATATATAGTACTAGCTGACCCGGGCCCGCTCCGCTGCGCCTTCTTTTACTTTATATGGAACAAAATTTCCTTGGAATATATATTTTCGACAATTAAAGAGCTTTTAGTGAAATACTATGCTATACTCCTATCTTTATTGGCCTACGAATTTAAGTTTGGATGAAAGGTGTACTCCATTCTTAAAATACTTTATTTCAGCCCGATATTCTCAAGATATCTGATTTAGAGGTGTTTTCAGGGGTGAGGTGGTCCCCCAAGCACTTGGCCCTGAAAAAATATCAGCATCGTACTCTTCTTTCAAATACAATTTATTTAAACCCCATATTGCCATTGGTTTAGGGGAGTTTACACGATGAGGCGTCCCCCAAACACATGGCCCCAAAAAAGGTTATTAAATTCGTTTTCTAATCTCAAATACCTTTCATTTGAGCCACATATTGGCATGGTCGAAAAATTTTTACCCTTTTGGGGGTGTTTTGTACATACGTCCTACATTTGGATATCAAATTCGTATTCTACTCCCAAATTCCTTTTTTTGAGCCCCATATTGCGATGGTCAGTAAAAAATTGCTGTTTGTGGGGTATTTTGGGAAAGGGGTAGACCCCAGAAAAATGATCCCGAAAGTGGGTATCAATTCTTGCTCTACCCCCAATACCTTTCATTTAAGCTCCACATTGACATGGTCGGTAAATGTCCCCGATTTAGGGGTGCTTTGGGGAGTGGGGTGGTCCCCCAAATACTAAGCCCGGAAAATATATCAGCAACGTGCTCTATTCTCATATATCTATATGTCATTTATTTGAACCCCATATTACCGTGGGCCTCAAAATTGGATACCAAATTCGTTTTCTAATCTCATTAGGGATATTGGTCCTAAAAATTATAAGTATTTAGTTCCACTCTCTTTAAGACCCAAATTGTCTTGCTGAGCAAATACGTCCTATTTGGGGGATGTTATGTTGGTGGGACGTCCCCTAGACAGTTGGTCCCTAATGTGGTCTACTCCCAAATACCTTTAATTTGAACCCCATATTTCCGTGGTCTACTATGTGGTCTACTCCCAAATACCTTTCATTTGAGCCCCATATGTCCATAGTCGGCAAACATGACCGGCTTGGGGGGTGTGTTTGGGGATGGCCGGCCACTCAGTGAGTTAGCCTTGATAATATATATCGAATTCACGTTCTACTCTAAAAACCCTCATATTGCAATAGTCAGCAAATACTTCCTATTTGGGTGGTGTTGTGGGGTTGGGTTGGCCCCTTAGACACTTTTCCTTTAATTTGAGCCCCATATTGTTATGGTCGTAAATTTATCGCCTTTGGGGGATGTTTTTGGGGAGAGGTGGCCCCCAAAGACTAGGTCCCATATTTGGATATCAGATTCGAATTCTACACCCATATACCTTTTATTTAAGCCCCATATTCCCATGGTCAGTAAATAAGTCCTGTTTGGGGGGTGTTTTGGGGAAGGGGTGGACCCCCAGAAACCTGGTCCCACATTTGGATATAAGATTCGTATTCTAGTCGCAAATACCTTTCATTTGAGTCCCATATTGCCGGGGTCGGTAAATATGTCCCATTTAGAGGTGTTTTGGGGGTGGGGTGGTTCTCTTAACACTTGGTCCGACAATTGGATATCAGATACGGTTTCTTATCCTAAATACCTTTCATTTGAGTCCCATATCGTCGTGATTGGTGTATATATATATATATTTGGTAGGTTTTTGGGTGGGGTCCCTAGGTACCCCATCCGAAAATTTTATACCAAATTTTTATTTTTAGTGTACTATATGAGAGCACACAAAATTTCGCTTAAATCGCACCACCCATCTAAACTTTAAGATCCAATTAGATATTATTATATATAATTAAATAAAATATTTGATGCCAGATATAAAATATCTGATGACAGATATAATTGGATCTGGCCTTATCAACTTTTTTTTACTCGGGTGATGTGCTTTGTTTTAACTTCCACCAACTGTGCCAAGTATGGTCCAAATCTGTTCATTACCTGATAAAGCTCCCATATAAATCTATCTCTGATCATGATTTCTTGACCTTCGAGAGGGAGCAATTATTTCCCGTATTGGTTGCAATTTGGCACGAAGTAGTTTGTTTTGAATTCCAACAATTGTGTTATGGCCTAAATTGGCTAGTAATCCGATATAGCTCCCATATAAACCGATCTTACTATTATACTTTTTGAGACTCTAGAGGGCGCAATTCTTATACGATTTGGCTGAAATTTTGCACAACGACTTCTCCTATGACTTTAAATATATGAGCTTAATATGGTTTGAGTCTGTTCATAACATGATGTAGCTCCCATATAAACAGATCCTACGATTTTTTTTTTTAGAGCCACTATGGGGCTCAATTCTTATCCAATTTGGGTGAAATTTTGCACAATGACTTCCATTTGATCTTCAACAGTCAAACGAAGTATGGCCCCAAATAGGTTCATAACTTGGTATAACCCTAATAGCATAACAAAGAACTTGACAAACGCGATCCATGGTGGAGGGTATATAAGATTTGGCCCGGCCGAACTTAGCATACTTTTATTTATTTTTAGCTTCCATTCATTCTCTTAAATCACTGTGCCCAATTGTAATAGACTCAAGGTGCTCAATGTTTTCCCTGGTTTGTATGGCCAGAAGTTTCTGCATACGACTGAGGCTGATGCACTACAATTTATTGTGGCAAGCCAACTAAATACAACTAAAAAACAACAATACCAACAACATCTTCTTCGCCATCTTCCACAGGGGCCAGTCAGTCAGTCCCTCACTCCATCACTACTGCTAGAGGAAAACCAACAAAAGATTCACAAATTCATTACACTACATTTCCTGCAAAACTCCAAACAGACACCAAAACCATAGGAAAAAACTTAAACGCCTTGCAGCCAGACGAAGGAAAAAAAAGAAACCATTGAGCCACCACATGCGGTTTTAACAATTGATCAGGAGTGTAACAACACAATGTTGGTGTTTAGCAGAAAATAACATTATACTGGAATTCACACTGTCCATCACCTCTGGTAGGCCATTGTTGGACGGTGGCGACTGTCTTCTGGTCCCATCTTCTAGGCTTTTGGTAACTGCAAGCGTAGTGTCCCCTTTGTATCATCATCAGCGGCAATCTCATCTGATGATGAGCATGATAAAGATGAAGATTGAGGTTCATGCCGCATAGAGATGTGTCGTATGCAGTGGCATCGCTGTTTCCTTTTTAGTTGTGTTCTTTCCAGTGACTGGCTGGGCTTTAAAATGTATTTTTTTCCGATATATTTTTTTTGTATTTATTTGATACTTGCCATCTTTTTTCTGTTTTTCGAAGGCACTGTTCTGTGTCAGACAATGCCACCAAGATCGTAGGCTGCTGCCAGGCAAAGAGTAATACTGTAGGGATGTCCTCAGTATCAGTCTACGTGAACTGGTCACAAACTGGACAATTTTAGTTTTATTCATATAGTATGTTTCTTTGTATTATGCTCCTAAGCCTTTCGAGTAAATACTTTTTTAAAAGATTATGACAAAAGGATTTTTAAGCAATGATATATCTAGCATTGTATAACATTTCCCTGGTAAAATTAGCGATTAGTTCCTTCTCATGGGATTAGTACCCATAAGTATTGAGAGTATTTAGATTGCACTCGTATATATGATCATTCATCATATAGGTCATGCTAATTTAGTTATAGTTGTATGTTACATTGATACATTAAAGGATTTCTGAATGTACTTCAAAGAAATTAAAGTATTTTGGTACAAATTAAGTTTAAGTGTATGTATATGAAGCTAAGAAAAAAAATCTCTTACATGCCAGTAATTGGGCAGTATTTCCGATTTTTGTCTCTCTTGTAACTGAATATAGCTCTTATTTCAATTTATGTTGTTTTAGTTAAAGAAAAGACCCACAAGCCTTACGTCCTTTGTACTCAAAACCATAGAACGTATTGTGGACATCATGATAAAGAGTAGGACATCCAGCGAACTGCTCAAATACAAACGGAATGCCTATGTCAAGGGAAGGACGGTGGAGACTGCCCTGCACGAGGATGTGCAAAAAATAGAAGAATCCTTCGATGCCAAAACGTACACACTGGCGGTAAGTACTGACATCGATGGGGCTTTTAAGAATGTGCGGACCGACACTCTGATCCAATCCTGAGATCAGTACCGGGTGGACCCAGTCCTAAGAGACTGGATAAACCAAATGCTAAGGAACAGGTGGATAAATTGTGTGTCGCATGGCATAAATATAAGGGGGAAAGTGGCAAAGGGGACGCCACAGGGGGGCATTTTATCGCCACTCCTATGGGTGAACACCATAAATGACCTATTACGGATGCTGACTGAGGAGGGTTTTAAACCGTCTGCTACGCAGACTATGTTATAATACTTCTAAAAGGTAAGGATCCAAACGTGCTATGCAGAAGGGCCGAAAGGGTCTTGCATATGGCATATGACTGGGCTAGATCCAGAGGTCTCAATGTTAACCCAGAGAAGACTGCAATATGCCAGTTCACGAGGAAGACGAAGGTGGGCCAATTTAACGCACCACGTTTCTTCAATAAGACGATTTCGATATCTGACAAGGTCAAATACATAGGTGTGATCTTGGACAGGAAACTGAATGGGAATTGGAAATGTAACTCACATTTAGGAGCGTACTGAGAAGGCTCACAGATGTTGGGCACTATGTAGACGAGCCGTAGGCTCTAAATGGGGCCTGAATCCTAGGATAGTCCACTCGCTCTACAGGAGCGTGATAAGACCAATACCTACTTACGCCTCAGTAGTTTGGTGGACTGCTAGGGAAAAAGTGCAACAAAGGACCAAACAACAGGTTCGGAGAACATGTTGTCTTGGCATAGGCGTAGCGATGAGGACCACGCCCACTAGAGCGCTGGAGACTATTCTAGATATCTGACCCATTGACATACAGATAAAGTATGAGGCATTCACTGCTGCTATGAGACTTAAAGCGATGGGAGAATGGTGTGGTGCTAACCCGAGAACGTCGAGTGTGAACTTCTTTACCAACAGCAAAATTGCCATAAGGGCAATAACAACCAGGGCGGTAAGGTCACGAACAGCCGTCAACCGTGAACTGCCGTCAATAAACTTGGTTAACCCGAATCCTTTCGGGTCGACGCAGTCCGAGTTAAGGGAGTGAGCGACGAATGTGCATGCAACATTGTGGAAAAGCGAAACGGTCAGTAGGACAGGGAAAATCCTATGGGGGCAACCAGATTGTGAGAAGACGAGGCTATTACTGAAAGGAAGCAAGAAAGAGGTCAATATAGCTATTGGTATCATAAAGGGACACATAGGACTACGAGCCCACTTATGTTAAATCGGTGCGACAAGTGGCATACGGAGAAGATGATTAGACGTTGGAGCATTTCCTTTGTCATTGTCTGGCTTTCGCGTCTAACAGATACCGGCACTTAGTTGGAGACACAATTCCAGAAATGAACCAACTTAGGGGTTCATTTTCTAAGTAGCACGGAATTCCTAACTTAAAATTTTCTTTTTAGAGGTTACTTTATACTTTTTAGAGCGCACAACAAGCCGATAGTGGCATGGGGCGTATTAATATCTACACCTTCTTTTCAACCTAACTTAACCTAACCTAGTTAAAGAAGATTAGTTTAAAACAAGTAAAAGCGTGCTAAGTTCTGCCGGGCCGAATCTTACATATCCTCCACCATAGATCGCATTTGTCGAAAAGGATATATGAAAAGATTTGCTCTGCTATTAGAGCGATATCAAGATATGATATGAAAGTAAGAATAAAATACTTCATGAAAATGTTCAACCAAATCGGATAGGAATAGCGCCCTCTAGAACCTCAAGAAGTCAAGTCCCCAGATCTGTTTATATGACAGCTATATCAGGTTATGAACCGATTTGAACCACACTTGGCAAAGTTGTTGGTTATCATAACAAAACACTTCGTACAAAAATGCATTCAAATCGGATAAGAATTGCGCACACTAGAGGCTCAAGAAGTCAAGACCCAAGATCGGTTTATATGATAGCTATATCAGGTTATGGACCGATTTCAACCATACTTCGCACAGTTATTGGATATCATTACAAAACACGTCGTGCCAAAATTTCATTCCAATCGGATAAGAATTGCGCACTCTAGAGGCTCAAGAAGTCAAGACCCAAGATCGGTTTATATGGCTGCTATATCAGGTTATGGACCGATTTGAACAATACTTGGCACAGTTGTTGGACATCATAACAAAACACGTCGTGCAAAATTTCATTTCAATCGGATAAGAATTTCGCAATCTAGAGGCTCAAGAAGTCAAGACCCAAGATCGGTTTATATGGCAGCTATACCAGGTTATCGACCGATTTAAACCATACTTTGCACAGTTGTTGAATATCATAACAAAACACGTAGTGCAAAATTTCATTCCAATCGGATAAGAATTGCGCACTCTAGAGGCTCAAGAAGTCAAGACCCAAAATCGGTTTATATGGCAGCTATATCAGGTTATGGACCGATATCAACCATACTTGGCACAGTTGTTGGATATCATAACAAAACACGTCGTGCAAAATTTCATTCCAATCGGATAAGAATTGCGCACTCTAGAGGCTCAAGAAATCAAGTCCCAAGATCGGTTTATATGGCAGCTATATCAGGTTATAGACCGATATGGCCCATTTACAACACCAACTGACCTACGCTAATAAGAAGTATTTGTGCAAAATTTCAAGCTGCTAGCTTTACTCCTTCGGAAGTTAGCGTGCTTTCGACAGACAGACGGACGGACGGACATGGCTAGATCGACATAAAATATCGCGACGATCAAGAATATATATATACTTTATGGGGTCTCAGACGAATATTTCGAGTAGTTACAAACAGAATGACGAAATTAGTATACCCTCCATCCTATGGTGGAGGGTATAAAAATAGTAATCTGCCAAGCTACCATACGAGACCATCACTTCACCATACACCCAAGCAACTGATGCCACACACAAAAATGCTATGAAAATTACAGTAATTGCATGATTTTCCGTTTTGTTGCCAGTTTCGTTATTTAGTACTAGCTAGACAGGGCCCGCTCTGCTGCGCCTTCCTCAACTCTCTTATTTTATCTGAACACTATACTGGAACGGTCAATAAATAAGTCCTGTTTTGGGGTGCTGGTGCGGCCTTTCAGATATTTCGCCCAATGTTAATATCATTTTCGTGCTCTACTCCCAAATACCTTCAATTTGAGCCTTATGTTGCTGTGGTCGGTAAATATATCCGGTATGGGGGTATTTTTGGGGGTGAGATGGACGCCCATATATCAGATTTGTGATCTAGTCTCAAATACCTTTCACTTGAGCCAATTATTGTCATTATTTGTTATACCCTCCACCATAAGATGGGGGGTATACTAATTTCGTCATTCTGTTTGTAACTACTCGAAATATTCGTCTGAGACCCCATAAAGTATATATATTCTTGATCGTCGCGACATTTTATGTCGATCTAGCCATGTCCGTCCGTCTGTCCGTCCGTCCGTCCGTCCGTCCGTCCGTCTGTCTGTCGAAAGCACGCTAACTTCCGAAGGAGTAAAGCTAGCCGCTTGAAATTTTGCACAAATACTTCTTATTAGTGTAGGTCGGTTGGTATTGTAAATGGGCCATATCGGTCCATGTTTTGATATAGCTGCCATATAATCCGATCGTGGGTCTTGACTTCTTGAGCCTCTAGAGGGCACAATTCTTATCCGATTTGAATGGAATTTCGCACGACGTGTTTTGTTATGATATCCAACAACTGTGCCAAGTATGGTTGAAATCGATCCATAACTTGATATAGCTGTCATATAAACAGATGTGGGGATTTGACTTCTTGAGCTTCTAGAGGGCGCAATTCCTATCCGATTTGGCTAAAATTTTGCATGACGTATTTTATTTTTACTTTCAACAACTGTGTTAAATAAGGTTCAAATTGCTTTATAACCTGATAAAGCTGCCATATAAACCGATCTGGGATCTTGACTTCTTGACCCCTAGAGGTCGCAATTATTATCCGATATGCCTGAAATTTTGTACGACGGATCCTCTCATGTCCATCAACAAACGTGTTTATTATGGTCTGAATCGGTCTATAGCCCGATTCAGATCCCATATAAATCGTTCTCTCTATTTCACTTCGTGAGCCCCAATGGGCGCAAATCTTATACGAATTGGCTGAAATTTTACACAGGTCTCCAACATATAATTTAATTGTGGTCCGAACCGGACCATATCTTGATATCGTTTTAATAGCAGAGCAACTCTTTTCTTATATCCTTTTTTGCCTAAGAAGAGATGCCGGGAAAAGAACTCGACAAATGCGATCCATTGTGGAGGGTATATAAGATT